>NC_092237.1:35369563-35444563 GCF_036320965.1 Panulirus ornatus
TTGTATGGGTTTTCAGAAAAAAAGAGTGAATGTTGAGGTGAAGAGGGTGGTGAGAGTAAGTGAGCTTGGGAAGGAGACTTGTGTGAGGAAGTACCAGGAGAGACTGAGTACAGAATGGAAAAAGGTGAGAAAAATGGAAGTAAGGGGAGTGGGGGAGGAATGGGATGTATTTACGGAATCAGTGATGGATTGCGCAAAAGATGCTTGTGGCATGAGAAGAGTGGGAGGTGGGTTGATTAGAAAGGGTAGTGAGTGGTGGGATGAAGAAGTAAGATTATTAGTGAAAGAGAAGAGAGAGGCATTTGGACGATTTTTGCAGGGAAAAATGCAATTGAGTGGGAGATGTATAAAAGAAAGAGACAGGAGGTCAAGAGAAAGGTGCAAGAGGTGAAAAAGAGGGCAAATGAGAGTTGGGGTGAGAGAGTATCATTAAATTTTAGGGAGAATAAAAAGATGTTCTGGAAGGAGGTAAATAAAGTGCGTAAGACAAGGGAGCAAATAAGAACTTCAGTGAAGGGCGCAAATGGGGAGGTGATAACAAGTAGTGGTGATGTGAGAAGGAGATGGAGTGAGTATTTTCAAGGTTTGTTGAATGTGTTTGATGATAGAGTGGCAGACATAGTTTGTTTTGGTCGAGGTGGTGTGCAAAGTGAGAGGGTTAAGGAAAATGATTTGGTAAACAGAGAAGAGGTAGTAAAAGCTTTGCCGAAGACAAGAGCCGGCAATGCAGCAGGATTGGATGGTATTGCAGTCGAATCTATTAAAAAAGGGGGTGTTTGTATTGTTGACTGGTTGGAAAGGTTATTTAATGTATGTATGACTCATGGTGAGGTGCCTGAGGATTGGCGGAATGCGTGCATAGTGCCATTGTACAAAGGCAAAGGGGATAAGAGCGAGTGCTCAAATTTCAGAGGTATAAGTTTGTTGAGTATTCCTGGTAAATTATATGGGAGGGTATTGATTGATAAGGTGAAGGCATGCACAGAGCATCAGATTGGGGAAGAGCAGTGTGGTTTCAGAAATGGTAGAGGATGTGTGGATCAGGTGTTTGCTTTGAAGAATGTATGTGAGAAATACTTAGAAAAGCAAATGGATTTGTATGTAGCATTTATTGATTTGGAAAGGGCATATGATAGAGTTGATAGAGATGCTCTGTGGAAGGTATTAAGAACATATGGTGTGGGAGGCAAGTTGTTAGAAGCAGTGAAAAGTCTTTATCGAGGATGTAAGGCATGTGTACGTGTAGGAAGAGAGGAGAGTGACTGGTTCTCAGTGAATGTAGGTTTGCGGCAGGGGTGTGTGAAGTCCCCAAGGTTGTTTAATTTGTTTATGGATGGGGTTGATAGGGAGGTGAATGCAAGAGTTTTGGAAAGAGGGGCACGTATGAAGTCTGTTGTGGATGAGAGAGCTTGGGAAGTGAGTCAGTTGTTGTTCGCTGATGATACAGCGCTGGTGGCTGATTCATGTGAGAAACTGCAGAAGCTGCTGACTGAGTTTGGTAGAGTGTGTGAAAGAAGAAAGTTAAGAGTAAATGTGAATAAGAGCAAGGTTATTAGGTACAGTAGGGTTGAGGTTCAAGTCGATTGGGAGGTAAGTTTGAATGGAGAAAAACTGGAGGAAGTAAAGTGTTTTAGATATCCGGGAGTGGATCTGGCAGCGGATGGAACCATGGAAGCGGAAGTGAATCATAGGGTGGGGGAGGGGGCTAAAATCCTGGGAGCCTTGAAAAATGAGTGGAAGTCGAGAACATTATCTCGGAAAGCAAAAATGGGTATGTTTGAAGGAATAGTGGTTCCAACAATGTTGTATGGTTGCGAGGCTTGGGCTATGGATAGAGGTGTGCGCAGGAGGGTGGATGTGCTGGAAATGAGATGTTTGAGGACAATGTGTGGTGTGAGGTGGTTTGATCGAGTAAGTAATGTACGGGTAAGAGAGATGTGTGGAAATAAAAAGAGCGGTGTTGAGAGAGCAGAAGAGTGTATTTTGAAATGGTTTGGGCACATGGAGAGAATGAGTGAGGAAAGATTGACCAAGAGGATATATATGTCGGAAGTGGAGGGAACGAGAAGTGGGAGACCAAATTGGAGGAGGAAAGATGGAGTGAAAAATATTTTGTGTGATCGTGGCCTGAACATGCAGGAGGGTGAAAGGCGGGCAAGGAATAGAGTGAATTTGATCGATGCGGTATACCGGGGTTGACGTGCTGTCAGTGAATTGAATCAGGGTATGTGAAGCGTCTGGGGTAAACCATGGAAAGTTGTGTTATGCCTGGATGTGGAAATGGAGCTGTGGTTCGGGCATTATTGCATGACAGCTAGAGACTGAGTGTGAACGAATGGGGCCTTTGATGTCTTTTCCTGGCGCTATCTCGCACACATGGGGGGGGGGGAGGGGGATGGTATTCCATGTGTGGCGAGGTGGCGATGGAAATGAATAAAGGCAGACAGTGTGAATTGTGTGCATGGGTAATATGTATATGTCTCTGTGTGTGTATATATGTGTACATTGAGATGTATAGGTATGTATATTTGCGTGTGTTGCGTGTATGTATATACATGTGTATGGGGGTGGGTTGGGCCATTTCTTTCGTCTGTTTCCTTGCGCTACCTCGCAAACGCGGGAGACAGCGACAAAGCAAAATAATAATAATAAAATATATATATATATATATATATATATATATATATATATATATATATATATATATATATATATATATATATATATATATTATATTTTTTTTATTTTTTATTATACTTTGTCGCTGTCTCCCGCGTTTGCGAGGTAGCGCAAGGAAACAGACGAAAGAAATGGCCCAACCCCCCCCATACACATGTATATACATACGTCCACACACGCAAATATACATACCTACACAGCTTTCCATGGTTTACCCCAGACGCTTCACATGCCTTGATTCAATCCACTGACAGCACATCAACCCCGGTATACCACATCGCTCCAATTCACTCTATTCCTTGCCCTCCTTTCACCCTCCTGCATGTTCAGGCCTCGATCACACAAAATCTTTTTCACTCCATCTTTCCACCTCCAATTTGGTGTCCCTCTTCTCCTCGTTCCCTCCACCTCCGACACATATATCCTCTTGGTCAATCTTTCCTCACTCATTCTCTCCATGTGCCCAAACCACTTCAAAACACCCACTTCTGCTCTCTCAACCACGCTCTTTTTATTTCCACACATCTCTCTTACCCTTACGTTACTCACTCGATCAAACCACCTCACACCACACATTGTCCTCAAATATCTCATTTCTAGCACATCCATCCTCCTGCGCACAACTCTATCCATAGCCCACACCTCGCAACCATACAACATTGTTGGATCCACTATTCCTTCAAACATACTCATTTTTTGCTTTCCGAGATAATGCTCTCGACTTCCACACATTCTTCAATGCCCCCAGAATTATCGCCCCCTCCCCCACCCTATGATCCACTTCCGCTTCCATGGTTCCATCCGCTGCCAGATCCACTCCCAGATATCTAAAACACTTCACTTCCTCCAGTTTTTCTCCATTCAAACTCACCTCCCAATTGACTTGATCCTCAACCCTACTGTACCTAATAACCTTGCTCTTTTTCACATTTACTCTTAACTTTCTTCTTCCACACACTTTACCAAACTCAGTCACCAGCTTCTGCAGTGTCTCACATGAATCAGCCACCAGCGCTGTATCATCAGCGAACAACAACTGACTCACTTCCCAAGCTCTCTCATCCCCAACAGACTTCATACTTGCCCCTCTTTCCAAAACTCTTGCATTTACCTCCCTAACAACCCCATCCATAAACAAATTAAACAACCATGGAGACATCACACACCCCTGCCGCAAACCTACATTCACTGAGAACCAGTCACTTTCCTCTCTTCCTACACGTACACATGCCTTACTTCCTCGATAAAAACTTCACTGCTTCTAACAACTTTCCTCCCACACCATATATTCTTAATACCTTCCACAGAGCATCTCTATCAACTCTATCATATGCCTTCTCCAGATCCATAAATGCTACATACAAATCCATTTGCTTTTCTAAGTATTTCTCACATACATTCTTCAAAGCAAACACCTGATCCACACATCCTCTACCACTTCTGAAACCACACTGCTCTTCCCCAATCTGATGCTCTGTACATGCCTTCACCCTCTCAATCAACACCCTCCCATATAATTTACCAGGAATACTCAACAAACTTATACCTCTGTAATTTGAGCACTCACTCTTATCCCCTTTGCCTTTGTACAATGGCACTATGCACGCATTCCGCCAATCCTCAGGCACCTCACCATGAGTCATACATACATTAAATAACCTTACCAACCAGTCAACAATACAGTCACCCCCTTTTTTAATAAATTCCACTGCAATACCATTCAAACCTGCTTCCTTGCCGGCTTTCATCTTCCGCAAAGCTTTCACTACCTCTTCTCTGTTTACCAAATCATTTTCCCTAACCCTCTCACTTTGCACACCACCCCGACCAAAACACCCTATATCTGCCACTCTATCATCAAACACATTCAACAAACCTTCAAAATACTCACTCCATCTCCTTCTCACATCACCACTACTTGTTATCACCTCCCCATTTGCGCCCTTCACTGAAGTTCCCATTTGCTCCCTTGTCTTACGCACTTTATTTACCTCCTTCCAGAACATCTTTTTATTCTCCCTAAAATTTAATGATACTCTGTCACCCCAACTCTCATTTGCCCTTTTTTTCACCTCTTGCACCCTTCTCTTGACCTCCTGTCTCTTTCTTTTATACATCTCCCACTCAATTGCATTTTTTCCCTGCAAAAATCGTCCAAATGCCTCTCTCTTCTCTTTCACCAATACTCTTACTTCTTCATCCCACCACTCACTACCCTTTCTAATCAACCCACCTCCCACTCTTCTCATGCCACAAGCATCTTTTGCGCAATCCATCACTGCTTCCCTAAATACATCCCATTCCTCCCCCACTCCCCTTTCTTCCATTGTTCTCACCTTTTTCCATTCTGTACTCAGTCTCTCCTGGTACTTCCTCACACAGGTCTCCTTCCCAAGCTCACTTACTCTCACCACCCTCTTCACCCCAACATTCACTCTTCTTTTCTGAAAACCCATACAAATCTTCACCTTAGCCTCCACAAGATAGTGATCAGACATCCCTCCACTTGCACCTCTCAGCACATTAACATCCAAAAGTCTCTCTTTCGCACGTCTGTCAATTAACACGTAATCCAATAACGCTCTCTGGCCATCTCTCCTACTTACATAAGTATACTTATGTATATCTCGCTTTTTAAACCAGGTATTCCGAATCATTGTATATATATATATATATATATATTGTATATATATATATATTTGCGACCAGAGTCGCTCCGCAAATTTGCGCTCCTTAAATCTCACGTTAGCGCGCACAGAGTGTCGGAGGCCATATTTGCGTTCTTTCGTCTGTTTCCTTGCGCTGCCTCGCTGGCGCACGGGACGGCGACGGGGCAAAGTGAATAAATAGATAAATATATATAGGGGAGAAAGAATACTTCCCACGTATTCCCTGCATGTCGTAGAAGGCGACTAAAAGGGAAGGGAGCGGGGGGCTGGAAATCCTCCCCTCTCATTTTTTTTTTAAATTTTCCAAAAGAAGGAACAGAGAAGGGGGCCATATGAGGATATTCCCTCAAAGGCCCAGTCCTCTGTTCTTAACGCTACCTCGCTAATGCGGGAAATGGCGAATAGTATGAAAAAGAAAAAAAAAAAAAAATATATATATATATATATATATATATATATATATATATATATATATATATATATATATATATATATATATATATATATACATATCACATACAAACCTCCAACAGCCATGATCGAACCTGGGACCCCTGTGCAAGAGGCACGCATGTAACCGCTAGGCTATGGGACTGTATAATAGGAAACAACTATTCGAAATACTAAGTACTCGAATACCCTTCGTCTCACAATGGTGAGCAGCGGGGTCTATACTTGGTTGTTTCCGAACAGACGCACATAGCCAGCTGATAGCGTTTTACCGAACCTAACTGTACAACTGTACCTCCGCGTTGTACAGTTAGGTTCGGTAAAACGCTCTCAGCTGGCTATGTGCCATCTCTCCTACTTACATACGTATACTTATGTATATCTCGCTTTTTAAACCAGGTATTCCCAATCACCAGTCCTTTTTCAGCACATAAATCTACAAGCTCTTCACCATTTCCATTAACAACACTGAACACCCCATGTATACCAATTATTCCCTCAACTGCCACATTACTCACCTTTGCATTCAAATCACCCATCACTATAACCCGGTCTCGTGCATCAAAACCACTAACACACTCATTCAGCTGCTCCCAAAACACTTGCCTCTCATGATCTTTCTTCTCATGCCCAGGTGCATATGCACCAATAATCACCCATCTGTCTCCATCAACTGTTCGGAAACAACCAAGTATAGACCCCGTTGCTCACCATTGTGAGACGAAGGGTATTCGAGTACTCAGTATTTCGAATAGTTGTTTCCTATTATATAGTCTCATAGCCTAGCGGTTAGCATGCCTGCCTCTTGCACAGGGGTCCCAGGTTCGATCCTGGCTGTTGGAGGTTTGTATGTTCTATCAAGGTGCGCGTTCATATGCACTTTATTCGTATATATATATATATATATATATATATATATATATATATATATATATATATATGTATATATATATATATATATACATATTCTCACCAACCAGTCAGCAACACGGTCACCCTTTTTTTAATAAATTCCACTGGAATACTATCTAAATCCACCGCCTTGCTAGCTTTCATCTTACGCAAAGCTTTCACTACCTCCTCACTGTTTACCACACCATTCTCCCTGACTCTCTCACTTCGAACACCATCTCGACCAAAACACCCATATATGCCACTCTATCATCAAACACATTCATCAAACCTTGAAAATACTCACCTCATCACCTTCTCACATCACCATTATTTGTTATTACCTCCGCGTTAGCCCCCTTCACCAATGTTCCCCTTTGTTCTCTTAGCTTACGCACTTTATTTACCTCCTTCCAAAACATGTTTTTATTCTCCCTAAAATTTAGTGATACTCTCAACTTAACTCCCATTCACCCTCTTTTTCACTTTTTGCACCTTTCCCTTGACCTCTTGCCTCTTTCTTTTATACATCTCTCGGTCATTTTTACTATTTCCCTGCAAAAATTGTCCAAATGCTTCTATCTTCTCTTTCAGTAATACTCTTACTTCTTCAGCCTTCCACTCACTACCCTTTCTAATCTGCCCACATCTCACACTTCTCATACTACAAGCATCTTTTGCGCAAGCCATCACTGTTTCCCTAAATACATCCCATTCCTTCCCTACTATCCTTACGTCCTTTGCTCTAACTTTTTTCCATTTTGTACTCAGTCTCTCCTGATACTTCCTCACACAAGTCTCCTTCCACAGCTCTCTTACTCTCACTACTCTCTTCACCTCAACAATCTCTCTTCTTTCTGAAATTCTCTATAAATCTTCACCCTTGCCTTTACAAGATTGTGATCAGACATTCTTCCAGTTGCACCTCTCAGCACATTAACATCTAAAATTCTTTCTTTCACGCGCCTATCGATTAACACGTAATCCAATAACGATTTCTGGCTATCTCTTCTACTTACATACGTATACTTATGTATATCTCTCTTTTTAAACTAGGTATTCCCAATCACCAGTCCTTTTTCAGCACACAAATCTACAAGGTTTTCACTATTTCCACTCACAACACTGAACACTCCATGTACACCAATTATTCCCTCAAGTGCCACATTACTCACCTTTGCATTCAAATCGCCCATCACTATAACGGTCTCGTTCAACAAAACTGCTAACACAATCCCTTAGCTGCTCCCAAAACGCTTGCCTTTCATGATCTTTCTTCTTATGCCCAAGTGCATAGGCCTCTATAATCACCTATCTCTCTCTGTCCACTTTCAGTTTTAAACATGTCAATCTAGCGTTTATTTCCTTACACTCTATCACATACTCCCACCACTCCTGTTTCAGGAGTAGTGCTACTCCTTCCCTTGCTCTTGTCCTCTCAGTAATCCCTGACTTTACTCCTAAGACATTACTAAGACTTTACCAAGACTTTACCCTTGAGCTTCGTCTCATACAGAGCCAAAACATGCAGGTTCCTTTCCTCAAACATCCTACCTATCTCTCCTTTTTTCTCATCTTGGTTACATCCACACACATTTAGACACCGCAATCTGAGCCTTTGATAAGGGTGGGCACTCCCCGCGTGACTCCTTCTGTTTCCCCGTTTAGAAAATTAAACTACAAGGAGGGGTGGGTTTCTAGTCTCCGTTCGTTTCCCTTTCGTTGCCTTCTACGACACGCGAGGAATGCGTGGGAAGTATTATTTCTCCCCTATCCCCAGGGATATATGATTACACAAGTAGTGAGTGTACATAACATTCTGGTAGAACCGTTAGGAGACGAAAAATGTGAAGCGTCCGGAGCTTTCGTATTACTATATTGTCAGGAATGAACGCAGGTAAAGGGAACGAGAACAATATGGCAGCCGTCGCTGGGTGGGACCGAAGAATGAATTAAGAAACAGGTAAAGAATGAATTAAGAAACAGGTAAAGGATCAGAACACAAGTTACCGTCGACGATCTGGCCTCTCCTAAGTTAATAACTTACGTTAACTTATGTTCAGGGAATCATGTTTACATTATTTTTCACAAAGTTATTTGATTTATATAAACCAGCATTTGGATTCATATTCATATATCCTCTATGTGTGATACGAAATGATTCAGGAATATTTCTACTTATTTCTGAGCTATTGTGTGTGATAACCTTAACACTACTCCAATTAATTTGATGACCAGTCTTTGAGGTGAAAAAATCTTGCATTAGATTCTTGACCATACCTAACATTACATATATATATGTTGCTCGACCCTGATATTAAGAGCCTTACCAGTTTCATCATTGAAACACTAATCACACTCTTTACTGTGGACATTGTACACACAACACTTCTAAGAGGTAATGAAATTTCTGCTAAGTCTTTACCTAACCGTATCGTTATTTCTGAAGCCTTACAGTATTTTGTAAGTTTTTAACAAAACAGGAACATTAAGCAAGTTCTCACTATAGGGCAATACTAACAGGCTTTTGTTCACAAATGGTTCTTTAAGTTGATAAATAACTTACTTCAAGTCCACGGAGTATGGTGTTTGCACCTTCGTACATATATCACTAGCTAGTAACTGTCTTCTTTCAGTCACTGAGCTCTGTATCTCTGATTTCTTCACCTATCACAGACAACCTAGGGGGAACCCAATAGCTCGTTATTGTTTGCATTTCTTTGTATTAATATATTCTACTTTCTACAATATAATGAGCATTTTCTTCTGCATGCGTTACTGATATTTCTCCTTGTGATAGTGGTTATGAGCTCTGCTGGTCATGGTTATATGGTCAGCACTTGTCTTAGCACCTCTCCCTCCAGCAGTCCTTTCTCTTCATAAATACTGGCACCACAACAAAGCTGACCGGAATAACTTACGTAACCATCTCCTTTTTTAGTTTCCTTGGGTAAATTACTGTCTCTTATGTGGTGATACTTCTGTCTCGGCCAAATGCATAACATGGGTTATTCTTGAGGGAATAGAAGCATTGGTCCCCTCTTCCTCCAAGACTCTTCTTCATCCAATCCATGATTCAGCCGTTCCTCTTCTGAGGCCTTTCAGACAAGGAATCAAGCATATCGGGCTTGGTAAGACTCTCCATCCTTTGGCTCCCACTCAGCTTTTATTAATGCCCGTAATAGCTGCTAGCACATTATTCGTGAGACGAAGCGTTTCTTTATTCAAAGGAAGTGTGATTACCCCTCCTCATCATCCACTGATAGGTCTTTCTGGTCTTTAGCTAAGGCCATTTCTATCGCCTTTTGTCACTCTACCTTTCCCGCATTTTTATGTTCTTACGATACAATATCTGCCTCACCCATTAAAAAGTAACACTCTTTGGCTCCCATTTCTCCTCTTACTCTACCCTGGATGACTCTAACATTCCTTCACTCCCTAATGCTCCTCTTTCTAACCCTATGCCTCTTCCCGTAGTCTCTGTTCGGACTCTCCGAAAAATGATTCCTTCTCTGCACATAAGCGAAGCTTATGGTCCTAATGGCATCCATCCCCGTGTACTGAGAGTTTGCCTCTGAACTGGCACCTGTGCTTGCTCGTCTGTTCCGTCTCTGTTTAAGCCAAAAGTTTTCCTTCACCTTGGAAACATGCCTTGATACATCCAATCCCTAAGAAGGGTGACTATTCTGACCCCTCTAACTATTGTCCTTTTGCTTCCACATCTACCATTCCCAAAGTCTTTGAGTCCCTTCTCACCTCCGATATCCTCAAACAACCCGAAAATCATAGTTTTCTCTCTGATCACCAGTATGGCTTGCGTAAGGCGAAATCTACTAGTGATATACTTTCCTATCTAACTAATACTTGGTCATCATCCCTGAAATATTGTGGGTTCATTTGTAGTTGCCAATTATATATCTAAGGCTTTTGACAGGGGGTCCCAATATCTAAGCTCCCCTCTTTTGGTTTTTCTCTCTCACTTTCCCCCTTCATATCTAGCTTCCTATTCGGCCGATGTATCTCTGTGGCTGTTGATAGATCAACCTTCCCCCCCTTTCTCCATCAACAGTAATGTACCTCAAGGTTCTGTCCTGTTCCTACACTTTATCTCCAATTTTCAACTATTTCATCTACTCCACAAAGAATCCAATGCACATATACACTGACGACTCAACACTGAATTCATCCACATCCTTCAATTCTGCTCCATCTTCTATCACTCGATCTGCATCTCGTCTTGACGCATCTTCCTCAACAAACTCAGACTTGGACAGGATATCTCAGAGGGGTACACAAATTCTTGTTAAGTTTAATGCCTCCAAGACCCGATTTCTCCCCAGTTTGCTATCGAAAACCCCTCGCAACTTTCGTCTCTCCTTTGACAGCTCTGTAATTCCAATTCTTGACTCAAGGAAATACTTGGTATTAGGGTAACATCCGCTGTTTCTTGGAAACCCCACATTACGGGAATAGCTAAGTCTGCCTCTAAAAAGCTGTGTGTCCTGTTTAGATGTCGAAATTTCTCTTCTGAACAGTGATTGATTCGTCCTTGTATGGTGTACTGCTCTCACATTTAGGGTAGTGTATCCTTACTTGACAGAGTTGAGTCGAAAGTGGTCCGACTAGTAAACTGTCCCAGGCTAACTTCCAAACTTGTTCCCCTTGCCCTACGCTGTTGGTTCACTTTCCCTCTTGTATAGGCATAACTTTGGTTTTTGCTCCCGAAAGCTGGCTGCTTGCGTGCCGCCACCACTATCCTGGACCACGCAATACTCGGCAAGCTGATGTGCCGTATGATTACTGTGTGGCCATCGGCAACTCAAGTGTGGACCGTTCTGATACCTGCTTCTTTCCCTACACGTCGAAACTTTATAACTCTTCTTCTCGTGTCTTTCCCAATAACTATGACCAGGCACATTTCAAAAGACAAGTCTTTCATTTTCTCAAAGATTTGTAAATTCTTTCTCTTGTCTTTTCTTTTTCCGTCTCATGATCATCTATGTATTCTAAATAAGACCCAACCTTGATGGGAACTTTTGACCATGACTGGAGCCTTCAGCATAAAAAAAGAAAAATGACGGTGGTAGTAAGTCCTGCTGTTTCCGTTGATCAATATCATGGTCAACATTTCTTCCAGTTGGAGCGGCAATACTACTAGGGACGGTTTCAGTAGCCTACTGACTCATACAATAATCAGCATTTGCTTCAGCTGATGTGTATGAATTTGACAGTTCTAGTGGGCTTGCTCCTGTAAATCATAATCAACACTTGGTTAAGCAGGTCTGACGGGGAATCTTAATGATATAAAAAGAAAAAAAGAATGAGTAGACCAGCTTCTAGGTAGTAAGTTAGCACTATGACAGAGGTTCCTAATCAGGAATTAGTTCCCAATGTTTCGCTGACTTCCTCCGAGACATGTGACACATGCGGCGATCCACTGATTGATAAGTTCCTCTTGTCTGCCCGCTCACAGCCCACCAAGTTCCCTCCGCTAATCTAGCCGCTGCTGTCGCCCACCTGCAATTCCTTGTTATTGTGCTGATGTCAACGTTTAACAGGATGCATGTTGCTCCCACCGTCTTCCTTCGTTGTCTGTCCATGTCTTTGCAGGTAACTGATGCCTCCTTCCATCTACCTACCACTATTGCGTTGGTCTTTTCATAGTTTTTCACGTCATTTATG
The DNA here is from genome assembly GCF_036320965.1 of Panulirus ornatus. NCBI lineage: Eukaryota > Metazoa > Arthropoda > Malacostraca > Decapoda > Palinuridae > Panulirus > Panulirus ornatus. The sequence goes on from NC_092237.1 coordinate 35,381,935, forward strand.
TTTTCTTTTGCTCTTATTTTCACGCTTCTACTTTTCTCTCCCACGTAGGTTCTGTCTCATCACTCACACGGATATCTGTGCACCAGATTCTCTCTAGTGTATGCTTTGATCTTTAATCCTTTACTATATCTCATAATATCATGCCTATGGAGGCGCGGCTGAGAAATCTTTTATTTGGACTCGCTTGCCCGGCGCTCATGACCACTGTTTTCTCCTCACTCTTTTTTCTTTTTTTTTCTAATGTTTCTCTCCCCTTGCCTTCTCCTTCAACTTCACCAACATGCCCTCAGGATATGGAAGTTTTCTGACGGCGTCTGTTGTCTGCCTGAATTCAACCTCCTGAAATTCCGGACGGCATATCTTAGTCCCTTTGGAGGACACCCAGTATTACACCTTACATGATCCGGATGTCATGAATGTGTTAAATTGAATTATGGAAAGTAGCAGAGACAACGAAATGAGTGAAAAGGAAAAAATAGAATATTTATTGGCTTTGAGCACGTGAAGAGAGTTCTACTGGGAGATTTGTTAGCTGCGCCTCCACAAACAAAGCAATAGGTGACAAGGTGGAAGACAATTGACCAAAACATGAATAAGAGAAGTGTGGTGTAGAGAATCCCACACCGAGGACACAACGGGATGTATGTGGACTAGGCAAGAAGAGGCGAAGAAACAATGACACGAGATAAAAGAAATGACTTGATAAACCAAGAAATGACCAGTGCATAGTGGAATTTGTGGAACAAGCAGAGCATCTCCTCAGACGGAAGGAGACACAAATTGTCTGCAAAAGCATGTATACAAAAAGTAAAAGGCGGTGGAAGTGGCCTACATTTACAAGAGAGCTATATCAACACAGTAACAGGGAGTTGCAGGAGGACGAAAGCGGCAGTTAGACTGGTGATCGGAGCTTGGTCGAATGAGAGCTAGCAAGTGAGAGGAACCAACCAGTCAAGGAACAGTGCGCCACTACAGCCGGACATCTGATCCAGCAGCATTATATATTGCATTATTTCTGAGTTTCATTCTCCTGTAGAGGACAACTATCGAGAAGTTGAGAACAACTGTCAAAAGGTTAAGAATTAATTCCTGATTAGCAGCTCGTAACTCAATACAACTTTAATTACTATATGAAAGAATGAACAACAGACCAGCTTCTGTCTGCTAAGCTGTCGAACTGTCACACCTTGCCATGAAGCACATGACTGTATATGACTGGCTATATATCCGCCTGGTAAAGGTGAACCTTTACACTGGCAGGTGTGGCTGTGTATATTCCTGGTGACTGTGTACCCTTTACCATGGCAGGTGTGGCTGTGTATCTGTCTGGTGACTGTGTACTCTTTACCCTGGTAGGTGTGGCTGTGTATCTGCCTGGTGACTGTGTACCCTTTACCCTGGCAGGTGTGGCTGTGTATCTGCCTGGTGACTGTGCTCGTGGGTCCGCTTCTTTACATGGTGACTCGCCTGCTGGTGGTGTACCTGGGCGAGGAAGACAGTGTCCAATATTCCCTACAAAGCTTCAGCTTCAACATGTACAGGAACCTGATGGTTCAAGGTAACCTCATCTCTTCCCACCGTTGGCCCCTACGCTTCATATTCTTCACTTGGTGCCTCTACTCTTTCTACATACAAGGTAAGACTTTGGTTGCTTCCATAGAACGCGATCTAGCACAACAAAAAGTTATTTCATTAAAGTAAAAACTTTTAAAGAACATAATTTCAATAGCACCCATATTTTTCCATTTACAATATATGTATGTATATTGCGACAAAGTATAATATATATATATATATATATATATATATATATATATATATATATATATATATATATATATATATATATATATATATTTTTTTTTTTTTATACTTTGTCGCTGTCTCCCGCATTTGCGAGGTAGCGCAAGGAAACAGACGAAAGAAATGGTCCAACCCACCCCCACACACATGAATATACATACGTCCACACACACAAATATACATACCTACACAGCTTTCCATGGTTTACCCCAGACGCTTCACATGCCCTGATTCAATCCACTGACAGCACGTCAACCCCGGTATACCACATCGATCCAATTCCTCTATTCCTTCTATATATATACATATATATATATATATATATATATATATATATATATATATATATATATATATATATATATATGTATATATATATATATATATATATATATATATATATATATATATATATATATATATATATATATATATATATGTATATATATATATATATATATATATATATATATATATATATATATATATATATATATATATATATATATATATATATATATATATATATATATATATATATATATATATATATATATATATATATATATATATATATATATATATAAATGTGTGTGGATGTAACCAAGATGAGAAAAAAGGAGAGATAGGTAGTATATTTGAGGAAAGGAACTGTGGCAAGTGGTAATGTGGCAGTTGAGGGAATAATTGGTATACATGGGGTGTTCAGTGTTGTAAATGGAAATGGTGAAGAGCTTGTAGATTTATGTGCTGAAAACGTACTGGTGATTGGGAATACCTGGTTTAAAAAGAGAGATATGCATAAGTATACGTATGTAAGTAAGAGAGATGGCCAGAGAGAGTTATTGGATTACGTGTCAATTGACAGGCTCGCGAAAGAGAGACTTTTGGATGTTAATGTGCTGAGAGGTGCAACTGGAGTGATGTCTGATCCTTATCTTGTGGAGGCAAACGTGAACATTTGTAGGGGTTTTCAGAAAAGAAGAGAGAATGTTGGGGTGAAGAGAGTGGTGAGAGTAAGAGAACTTGGGAAGGAGACTTGTGTGACGAAGTACCAGGAGAGACTGAGCACAGAATGGAAAAAGGTGAGAACAAAGAAGGTAAGGGGGGTAGGCGAGGAATGGGATGTATTTAGGGAAGCAGTGATGGCTTGCGCAAAAGATGCTTGTGGCATGAGAAGTGTGGGAGGTGGGTTGATTAGAAAGGGTAGTGAGTGGTGGGATGAAGAAGTAAGATTATTAATGAAAGAGAAGAGAGAGGCATTTGGACGATTTTTGCAGGGAAAAATGCAAATGAATGGGAGACGTATAAAAGAAAGAGGCAGAAGGTCAAGAGAAAGGTGCAAGAGGTGAAAAAGAGGCCAAATGAGAGTTGGGGTGAGAGAGTATCATTAAATTTCAGGGAGAATAAAAAGATGTTTTGGAAGGAGGTAAATAAAGTGCGTTAGACAAGGGAGCAAATGGGAACTTCAGTGAAGGGCGCAAATGGGGAGGTAATAACATGTAGTGGTGATGTAAGAAGGGGATGGAGTGAGTATTTTGAAGGTTTGTTGAATGTGTTTGATGATAGAGCGCTTTTAGGGTGCTTTGGTCGATGTGGTGTGCAAAGTGACAGGGTTAGGGAAATCGATTTGGTAAACAGAGAAGAGGTAGTAAAAGTTTTGCGGAAGATGAAAGCCGGCAAGGCAACAGGTTTGGATGGTATTGCAGTTGAATTTATCAAAAAGGGGGATGACTGTATTGTTGACTGGTTGGTAAGGTTATTTAATGTATGTATGATTCATGGTGAAGTGCCTGAGGATTGGCGGAATGATTGCGTAGTGCCGTGGAACAAAGGGAAAGGGGATAAGAGTGAGTCCTCAAATTACAGAGGTATAAGTTTGTTGAGTATTCTTGGTAAATTTTATGGGAGGGTATTGATTGAGAGGGTGAAGGCATGTACAGAGCATCAGATTGAGGAAGAGCAGTGTGGTTTCAGAAGTGGTAGAGGATGTGTGGATCAGGTGTTTGCTTTGAAGAATGTACGTGAGAAATACTTAGAAAAGCAAATGGATTTGTATGGAGCATTTATGGATCTGGAGAAGGCATATGATAGAGTTGATAGAGATGCTCTGTTAAAGATATTATGAATATATGGTGTGAGAGGCAAGTTGTTAGAAGCAGTGAAAAGTTTCTATCGAGGATGTAAGGCATGTGTACGTGTTGGAAGAGAGGAAAGTGATTGGTTCTCAGTGAATGTAGGTTTGCGGCAGGGGTGTGTGATGTCTCCATGGTTTGTTTGATTTGTTTATGGATGTGGTTGTTATTGAGGTGAATGCAAGAGTTTTGTAAAGAGGGGTAAGTATGCAGTCTGTTGTGGATGAGTATATATATATATATATATATATATATATATATATATATATATATATATATATATATATATATATATATATATATTTCAACGATGAAGGCCTGCACTGTGGCTGAGAGATTGACTTGAGGAGGCAGAAGTGATATTGTGACAGTGATTGTGTCAGCGTCGCGTCGCCTCGCCGCAGTGTATCGAGACAGACTTCCCCAGAACTTTTAAAGGGGAAGTAAATGTTTATAGTTGTGTTACTGGAGTGATAGTTTTCATGCATGGTGTTTTCGACAAGAAAATAGTGAAGTTGGAGAAAAATGTAGCTTAGACATTGAAGCTTATTGATACAGTGGTGAAATTGATGAGAACTGCTATTTACGTTTGTGTGAATAAATTGTACATTTCCTTTTCCATAGCCAGAGGTTGAACCATTATGTGACATTCATTTTTTTCATTCATTTCAAGCTAAAAGTTTGTTTCTAAATTGTTTCTTACATTTTTCATATGTATATATATGTATGTGTGTGTGTGTGTGGGTATGTGCGTATGTGTGTGTATGTGTGTGTGTGTGTATATGTATATATATATGTATATTATCCCTGGGGATAGGGGTGAAAGAATACTTCCCACGTATTCCTCGCGTGTCGTAGAAAGCGACTAGAGGGGACGGGAGCGGGGGGCCGGAAATCCTCCCCTCCTTGTATTAACTTTCTAAAATGGGAAACAGAAGAAGGAGTCACGCGGGGAGTGATCATCCTCCTCGAAGGCTCAGAGTGGGGTGCCTAAATGTGTGTGGATGTAACCAAGATGTGAAAAAAGGAGAGATAGGTAGTATGTTTGAGGAAAGGAACCTGGATGTTTTGGCTCTGAGTGAAACGAAGCTCAAGGGTAAAGGGGAAGAGTGGTTTGGAAATGTCTGGGGAGTGAAGTCAGGGGTTAGTGAGAGGACAAGAGCAAGGGAAGGAGTAGCAATACTCCTTAAACAGGAGTTGTGGGAGTATGTGATAGAATGTAAGAAAGTAAATTCTCGATTAATATGGGTAAAATTGAAAGTTGATGGAGAGAGGTGGGTGATTATTGGTGCATATGCACCTGGGCATGAGAAGAAAGATCATGAGAGGCAAGTGTTTTGGGAGCAGCTGAATGAGTGTGTTAGCGGTTTTGATGCACGAGACCGGGTTATAGTGATGGGTGATTTGAATGCAAAGGTGAGTAATGTGGCAGTTGAGGGAATAATTGGTATGCATGGGGTGTTCAGTGTTGTAAATGGAAATGGTGAAGAGCTTGTAGATTTATGTGCTGAAAAAGGACTGATGATTGGGAATACCTGGTTTAAAAAGCGAGATATACATAAGTATACTTATGTAAGTAGGAGAGATGGCCAGAGAGCGTTATTGGATTACGTGTTAATTGACAGGCGTGCGAAAGAGAGACTTTTGGATGTTAATGTGCTGAGAGGTGCAACTGGAGGGTTGTCTGATCATTATCTTGTGGAGGCTAAGGTGAAGATTAGTATGGGTTTTCAGAAAAGAGGAGTGAATGTTGGGGTGAAGAAGGTGGTGAGAATAAGTGAGCTTGGGAAGGAGACCTGTGTGGGGAAGTACCAGGAGAGACTGTGTACAGAATGGAAAAAGGTGAGAACAATGGAAGTAAGGGGAGTGGGGGAGGAATGGGATGTATTTAGGGAATCAGTGATGGATTGCGCAAAAGATGCTTGTGGCATGAGAAGAGTGGGAGGTGGGCTGTTTAGAAAGGGTAGTGAGTGGTGGGATGAAGAAGTAAGAGTATTAGTGAAAGAGAAGAAAGAGGCATTTGGACGATTTTTGCAGGGAAAAAATGCAATTGAGTGGGAGAAGTATAAAAGAAAGAGACAGGAGGTCAAGAGAAAGGTGCAAGAGGTGAAAAAAAGGGCAAATGAGAGTTGGGGTGAGAGACTATCAGTAAATTTTAGGGAGAATAAAAAGATGTTCTGGAAGGAGGTAAATAGGGTGCGTAAGACAAGGGAGCAAATGGGAACTTCAGTGAAGGGCGTAAATGGGGAGGTGATAACAAGTAGTGGTGATGTGAGAAGGAGATGGAATGAGTATTTTGAAGGTTTGTTGAATGTGTCTGATGACAGAGTGGCAGATATAGGGTGTTTTGGTCGAGGTGGTGTGCAAAGTGAGAGGGTTAGGGAAAATGATTTGGTAAACAGAGAAGAGGTAGTAAAAGCTTTGCGGAAGATGAAAGCCGGCAAGGCAGCAGGTTTGGATGGTATTGCAGTGGAATTTATTAAAAAAGGGGGTGACTGTATTGTTGACTGGTTGGTAAGGTTATTTAATGTATGTATGACTCATGGTGAGGTGCCTGAGGATTGGCGGAATGCGTGCATAGTGCCATTGTACAAAGGCAAAGGGGATAAGAGTGAGTGCTCAAATTACAGAGGTATAAGTTTGTTGAGTATTCCTGGTAAATTATATGGGAGGGTATTGATTGAGAGGGTGAAGGCAGGTACAGAGCATCAGATTGGGGAAGAGCAGTGCGGTTTCAGAAGTGGTAGAGGATGTGTGGATCAGGTGTTTGCTTTGAAGAATGTATGTGAGAAATACTTAGAAAAGCAAATGGATTTGTATGTAGCATTTATGGATCTGGAGAAGGCATATGATAGAGTTGATAGAGATGCTCTGTGGAAGGTATTAAGAATATATGGTGTGGGAGGCAAGTTGTTAGAAGCAGTGAAAAGTTTTTATCGAGGATGTAAGGCATGTGTACGTGTAGGAAGAGAGGAAAGTGATTGGTTCTCAGTGAATGTAGGTTTGCGGCAGGGGTGTGTGATGTCTCCATGGTTGTTTAATTTGTTTATGGATGGGGTTGTTAGGGAGGTGAATGCAAGAGTCCTGGAAAGAGGGGCAAGTATGAAGTCTGTTGGGGATGAGAGAGCCTGGGAAGTGAGTCAGTTGTTGTTCGCTGATGATACAGCGCTGGTGGCTGATTCATGTGAGAAACTGCAGAAGCTGGTGACTGAGTTTGGTAAAGTGTGTGGAAGAAGAAAGTTAAGAGTAAATGTGAATAAGAGCAAGGTTATTAGGTACAGTAGGGTTGAGGGTCAAGTCAATTGGGAGGTAAGTTTGAATGGAGAAAAACTGGAGGAAGTGAAGTGTTTTAGATATCTGGGAGTGGATCTGTCAGCGGATGTAACCATGGAAGCGGAAGTGGATCATAGGGTGGGGGAGGGGGCGAAAATTTTGGGAGCCTTGAAAAATGTGTGGAAGTCGAGAACATTATCTCGGAAAGCAAAAATGGGTATGTTTGAAGGAATAGTGGTTCCAACAATGTTGTATGGTTGCGAGGCGTGGGCTATGGATAGAGTTGTGCGCAGGAGGATGGATGTGCTGGAAATGAGATGTTTGAGGACAATGTGTGGTGTGAGGTGGTTTGATCGAGTAAGTAACGTAAGGGTAAGAGAGATGTGTGGAAATAAAAAGAGCGTGGTTGAGAGAGCAGAAGAGGGTGTTTTGAAATGGTTTGGGCACATGGAGAGAATGAGTGAGGAAAGATTGACCAAGAGGATATATGTGTCGGAGGTGTTGGGAACGAGGAGAAGAGGGAGACCAAATTGGAGGTGGAAAGATGGAGTGAAAAAGATTTTGTGTGATCGGGGCCTGAACATGCAGGAGGGTGTAAGGAGGGCAAGGAATAGAGTGAATTGGAGCGATGTGGTATACAGGGGTTGACGTGCTGTCAGTGGAGTGAATCAAGGCATGTGAGGCGTCTGGGGTGGACCATGGAAAGCTGTGTAGGTATGTATACACGTGTGTGGACATGTGTATGTACATGTGTATGGGGGGGGGGGGGGTTGGGCCATTTCTTTCGTCTGTTTCCTTGCGCTACCTCGCAGACGCGGGAGACAGCGACAAAGTATAAAAAAAAAAAAAAAAAAAAAAAAAAAATATATATATATATATATATATTCCCTGGGGATAGGGGAGAAAGAATACTTCCCACGTATTCCCTGCGTGTCGTAGAAGGCGACTAAAAGGGAAGGGAGCGAGGGGGCTGGAAATCTCCCCACTCAGTTTTTTTTTAATTTTCCAAAAGAAGGAACAGAGAAGGGGGCCAGGTGAGGATATTCCTCAAAGGTCCAGTCCTCTGTTCTCAACACTACCTTGCTAACGCGGGAAATAGCGAATAGTTTGAATAAATATATATATATATATATATATATATATATATATATATATATATATATATATATATATATATATATATATATATATATATATATGTATTATCTATTTATCTACTTATTCATTTTGCTTTGTCGCTGTCTCCCGCGTTAGCGAGGTAGTGAAAGGTACCAGACGAAAAAATGGCCCAACCCACCCACATACACATGTATATTCATATACGTCCACACATGCAAATATACATACCTATATGTCTCAACGTATACATATATGTATATATATATATATATATATATATATATATATATATATATATATATATATATATATATATATATATATATATATATATATATATATATATATATATATTTTTTTTTTTTTTTTTTTTATACTTAGTCGCTGTCTCCCGCGTTTGCGAGGTAGCGCAAGGAAACAGACGAAAGAAATGGCCCCCCCCCCCCATACACATGTACATACGTCCACACACGCAAATATACATACCTACACAGCTTTCCATGGTTTACCCCAGACGCTTCACATGCCTTGATTCAATCCACTGACAGCACGTCAACCCCTGTATACCACATCGCTCCAATTCACTCTATTCCTTGCCCTCCTTTCACCCTCCTGCATGTTCAGGCCCTGATCACACAAAATCTTTTTCACTCCATCTTTCCACCTCCAATTTGGTCTCCCTCTTCTCCTCGTTCCCTCCACCTCCGACACATATATCCTCTTGGTCAATCTTTCCTCACTCATTCTCTCCATGTGCCCAAACCATTTCAAAACACCCTCTTCTGCTCTCTCAACCACGATCTTTTTATTTCCACACATCTCTCTTACCCTTACGTTACTTACTCGATCAAACCACCTCACACCACACATTGTCCTCAAACATCTCATTTCCAGCACATCCATCCTCCTGCGCACATCTCTATCCATAGCCCACGCCTCGCAACCGTACAACATTGTTGGAACCACTATTCCTTCAAACATACCCATTTTTGCTTTCCGAGATAATGTTCTCGACTTCCACACATTTTTCAAGGCTCCCAAAATTTTCGCCCCCTCCCCCACCCTATGATCCACTTCCGCTTCCATGGTTCCATCCGCTGACAGATCCACTCCCAGATATCTAAAACACTTCACTTCCTCCAGTTTTTCTCCATTCAAACTCACCTCCCAATTGACTTGACCCTCACCCCTACTGTACCTAATAACCTTGCTCTTATTCACATTTACTCTTAACTTACTTCTTCCACACACTTTACCAAACTCAGTCACGAGCTTCTGCAGTTTCTCACATGAATCAGCCACCAGCGCTGTATCATCAGCGAACAACAACTGACTCACTTCCCAAGCTCTCTCATCCCCAACAGACTTCATACTTCATATATAATATATATATATGATAGCGTTGATAGAGATGCTCTGTGGAAGGTATTAAGAATATATGGTGTGCGAGGCAAGTTGTTAGAAGCAGTGAAAAGTTTTTATCGAGGATGTAAGGCATGTGTACGTGTAGGAAGAGAGGAAAGTGATTGGTTCTTAGTGAATGTAGGTTTGCGGCAGGGGTGTGTGATGTCTCCATGGTTGTTTAATTTGTTTATTCATGGGGTTGTTAGGGAGGTAAATGCAAGAGTTTTGGAAAGAGGGGCAAGTATGAAGTCTGTTGGGGATGAGAGAGCTTGGGAAGTGAGTCAGTTGTTGTTTGCTGATGATACAGCGCTGGTGGCTGATTCATGTGAGAAACTGCAGAAGCTGGTGACTGAGTTTGGTAAAGTGTGTGGAAGAAGAAAGTTAAGAGTAAATGTGAATAAGAGCAAGGTTATTAGGTACAGTAGGGTTGAGGGTCAAGTAAATTGGGAGGTGAGTTTGAATGGAGAAAAACTGGAGGAAGTGAAGTGTTTTAGATATCTGGGAGTGGATCTGGCAGCGGATGGAACCATGGAAGCGGAAGTGGATCATAGGGTGGGGGAGGGGGCGAAAATTCTGGGGGCCTTGAAGAATGTGTGGAAGTCGAGAACATTATCTCTGAAAGCAAAAATGGGTATGTTTGAAGGAATAGTGGTTCCCACAATGTTGTATGGTTGCGAGGCGTGGGCTATGGATAGAGTTGTGCGCAGGAGGATGGATGTGCTGGAAATGAGATGTTTGAGGACAATGTGTGGTGTGAGGTGGTTTGATCGAGTGAGTAACGTAAGGGTAAGAGAGATGTGTGGAAATAAAAAGAGCGTGGTTGAGAGAGCAGAAGAGGGTGTTTTGAAGTGGTTTGGGCTCATGGAGAGGATGAGTGAGGAAAGATTGACCAAGAGGATATATGTGTCGGAGGTGGAGGGAGCAAGGAGAAGAGGGAGACCAAGTTTGAGGTGGAAAGATGGAGTGAAAAAGATTTTGTGTGATCGGGGCCTGAACATGCAGGAGGGTGAAAGGAGGGCAAGGAATAGAGTGAATTGGAGCGATGTGGTATACCGGGGTTGACGTGCTGTCAGTGGATTGAATCAGGGCATGTGAAGCGTCTGGGGTAAACCATGGAAAGCTGTGTAGGTATGTATATTTGCGTGTGTGGACGTATGTATATATATGTGTATGGGGGTGGGTTGGGCCATTTCTTTCGTCTGTTTCCTTGCGCTGCCTCGCAAACGCGGGAGACAGCGACAAAGTATTAAAAAAAAAAAAGAAAAAAAAATTATATATATATATATACAAAAACAGACATATACATATATACACATGTACATAATTCACACTGTCTGCCTTTATTCATTCCCATCGCCACCCCGCCACACATGAAATAACATCCCCCTTTCCCCTCAAGTGTGTGTGAGGTAGCGCTAGGAAAAGACAACAAATGCCACATACGTTCACACTCATACTCTAGCTCTCATGTAATAATGCATCGAAACCACAACTCCCATACCACATCCAGGCCACACAGAACTTTCCATGATCTACCCCAAACGCTTCACATGCCCTGGTTAAATCCATTGACAGCACTTCGACCCCGGTATACCACATCGTTCCAATTCACTTTATTTCTTGCAAACCTTTCACCCTTTTGCATATGCAGGCCCCGATCACTCAAAATCTTTTTCACGCCATCTTTCCACCTATTTGGTCTCCCACTTCTCGTTCCCTCAACCTCTGACACATATATCCTCATTGTCAATCTGTCCTCACTCATTCACTCCATGTGACCAAACTATTTCAAAACACCCTCTTCTGCTTTCTTAACAACATTCTTTTTATTGCGAAACATCTCCCCTACCTTATTATTACTTACTCGATCAAACCACCTCACACCACATATTGTCCTCAAACATCTCATTTCCAGCACATCCACCCTCCTCCGTACAACTCTATCCATAGCCCATGCCTCGCAACCATATAACATTGTTGGAACCACTATTACTTCAAAAATACCCATTTTTGCTTTCCGAGATAATGTTCTCGACTTCCACACATTCTTCAACGCCCCAGAACTTTCGCACCCTCCCCCACCCTATGATTCAATTCCGCTTCCATGGTTCCATCCACTACCAAATCCACTCCCAGATATCTAAAACACTTCACTTCCTCCAGGTTTTCTCCATTGAAACTTACCTCCCAATTGACTTGACCCTCAACCCTACTGTACCTACTAACCTTACTCTTGTGCACATTTACTCTCAGCTTTCTTCTTTCACACACTTTACCAGACTAAGTCACCACCTTTTGCAGTTTCTCAGATGAATCAACCACCAGCGCTGTATCATCAGCAAACAACAACTAACTCACTTTCCAAGCTCTCTCATCCACAACGGACTGCATACTTGCCCCTCTTTGGAAAACTCTTGCATTCAACTTCCTAACAACCCCATTCATAAATAAAGTAAAGAACCATAGAGACATCACACACCCCTGCCGCAAACCAATGAGAACCAATGACTTTCTTCCGACACGTACGCACGCCTTACATCCCCGATTAAAACTTTTCACTGCTTCTGACAACTTGCCTCCCACACCATATATTCTTAATACCTTCCACAGTGCTTCTCTATCAACTCTATCATATGCCTTTTCCAGATCCATAAATGCTACATACATTCCATTTGCTTTTCTAAGTATTTCTCACATACATTCTTCAGAGCTAACCTCTGATCCACACATCCTCTACCACTTCTGAAACCACACTGCTCATCCCCATTCTCATGCTCTGTACATGCCTTCACCCTCTCAATCAATATCCTCTCATGTGATTTAACAGGATTACTCAACAAACTTATACCTCTTTAATTTGAGCACTCACTTTTATCTCCTTTGCCTTTGTACAATGGCAATATGCAAGCATTCAGCCAATCCTCAGCGACCTCACAATGAGTCATACATACATTAAATAACCTTACCAACCAGTCAACACTTCAGTTACCCCTATTTTTAATAAATTCCACTGCAATACCATCCAAACCAGCTGCCTTGCTGCCTTCCATCTTCCGCAAAGCTTTAAGTACCTCTTCTCTGTTTACCAATTCATTTTGCCTATCCCTCTCACTTTGCGCACCACCTCGACCATGTCTGCCACTCTATCATCAAACACATTCAACAAATAATCAAAATACTCACTCCATCTCCTTCTCACATCACCACTACTTGTTTTCACCTCTCCATTTGCTCCCTTCACTCAAGTTCCCATTTGTTCCCTCGTCTTACGCACTTTATTTACCTGCTTCCAAAACATCTTTTTGTTCTCCCTTAATATTAATGATACTCTCTCACCCCAACTTATTTGCCCACTTTTCCACCTCTTGTACCTTTCTTTTGACCTCCTGCCTCTTTCTTTTATACATCTCCCACTCATTTGCATTCTTTCCCTGCAAAAATCGTCCAAATGCCTCTCTCATGTCTTTCACTAATAATCTTACTTCTTCATCCCATCACTCACTACCCTTTCAAATCTGCCCACCGCCCGCGCTCCTCATGCCAGAAGCATCTTTTGCGCAAGCCGTCACTGCTTCCCTAAATATATTCCATTCCTCCCCCACTCCCTTTACGTCCTTTCCTCTCACCTTTTTCCTTTCCCTTCTCAGTCTCTTCTGGTACTTCCTCAAACAAGTATCCTTCCCAAGCTCACTTACTCTCACCAGTCTCTTCACACCAACAGAGAGAGTAAACAAGAGCAAGGAAAGGAGTAGCAGTGCTCCTGAAACAGGAGTTGTGGGAGTATGTGATAGAATGTAAGAAAGTAAATTCTCGATTGATATGGGTAAAACTGAAAGTTGATGGAGAGAGATGGGTGATTATTGGTGCATATGCACCTGGGCATGAGAAGAAAGATCATGAGAGTCAAGTGTTTTGGGAGCAGCTGAATGAGTGTGTTAGTGGTTTTGATGCACGAGACCGGGTTATAGTGATGGGTGATTTGAATGCAAAGGTGAGTAATGTGGCAGTTGAGGGAATAATTGGTATACATGGGGTGTTCAGTGTTGTAAATGGAAATGGTGAAGAGCTTGTAGATTTATGTGCTGAAAAAGTACTGGTGATTGGGAATACCTGGTTTAAAAAGCGAGATATACATAAGTATACGTATGTAAGTAGGAGAGATGGCCAGAGAGCGTTATTGGATTACGTGTTAATTGACAGGCGCGCGAAAGAGAGACTTTTGGATGTTAATGTGCTGAGAGGTGCAACTGGAGGGATGTCTGATCATTATCTTGTGGAGGCTAAGGTGAAGATTTGTATGGGTTTTCAGAAAAGAAGAGTGAATGTTGGGGTGAAGAGGGTGGTGAGAGTATGTGAGCTTGGGAAGGAGACTTGTGTGAGGAAGTACCAGGAGAGACTGAGTACAGAATGGAAAAAGGTGAGAACAATGGAAGTAAGGGGAGTGGGGGAGGAATGGGATGTATTTAGGGAATCAGTGATGGATTGCGCAAAAGATGCTTGTGGCATGAGAAGAGTGGGAGGTGGGTTGATTAGAAAGGGTTGTGAGTGGTGGGATGAAGAAGTAAGATTATTAGTGAAAGAGAAGAGAGAGGCATTTGGACGATTTTTGCAGGGAAAAAATGGAATTGAGTGGGAGATGTATAAAAGAAAGAGACAGGAGGTCAAGAGAAGGGTGCAAGAGGTGAAAAAGAGGGCAAATGAGAGTTGGGGTGAGAGAGTATCATTATATTTTAGGGAGAATAAAAAGATGTTCTGGAAGGAGGTAAATAAAGTGCGCAAGACAAGGGAGCAAATGGGAACTTCAGTGAAGGGCGCAAATGGGGAGGTGATAACATGTAGTGGTGATGTGAGAAGGAAATGGAGTGAGTATTTTGAAGGTTTGTTGAATGTGTTTGATAATAGAGTGGCAGATATAGGGTGTTTTGGTCGAGGTGGTGTGCAAAGTGAGAGGGTTAGGGAAAATGATTTGGTAAACAGAGAAGAGGTAGTAAAAGCTTTGCGGAAGATGAAAGCCGGCAAGGCAGCAGGTTTGGATGGTATTGCAGTGGAATTTATTAAAAAAGGGGGTGACTGTATTATTGACTGGTTGGTAAGGTTATTTAATGTATGTATGACTCATGGTGATGTGCCTGAGGATTGGCGGAATGCGTACATAGTGCCATTGTACAAAGGCAAAGGGGATAAGAGCGAGTGCTCAAATTACAGAGGTATAAGTTTGGTGAGTATTCCTGGTAAATCATATGGGAGGGTATTGATTGAGAGGGTGAAGGCATGTACAGAGCATCAGATTGGGGAAGAGTAGTGTGGTTTCAGAAGTGGTAGAGGATGTGTAGATCAGGTGTTTGCTTTGAAGAATGTATGTGAGAAATACTTAGAAAAGCAAATGGATTTGTACGTAGCATTTATGGATCTGGTGAAGGCATATGATAGAGTTGATAGAGATGCTCTGTGGAAGGTATTAAGAGTATATGGTATGGGAGGCAAGTTGTTAGAAGCAGTGAAAAGGTTTTATCGAGGATGTAAGGCATGTGTAGGTGTAGGAAGAGGGGAAAGTGATTGGTTCTCAGTGAATGTAGGTTTGCGGCAGGGGTGTGTGATGTCTCCATGGTTGTTTAATTTGTTTATGGATGGGGTTGTTAGGGAGGTAAATGCAAGAGTTTTGGGAAGAGGGGCAAGTATGAAGTCTGTTGTGGATGAGAGAGCTTGGGAAGTGTATCAGTTGTTGTTCGCTGATGATACAGCGCTGGTGGCTGATTCATGTGAGAAACTGCAGAAGCTGGTGACTGAGTTTGGTAAAGTGTGTGAAAGAAGAAAGTTAAGAATAAATGTGAATAAGAGCAGGGTTATTAGGTACATTAGGGTTGAGGGTCAAGTCAATTGGGTGGTAAGTTTGAATGGAGCAAAACTGGAGGAAGTAAATTGTTTTAGATATCTGGGAGTGGGTCTGGCAGCGGATGGAACCATGGAAGCGGAAGTGGATCATAGGGTAGGGGAGGGGGCGAAAATCCTGGGAGCCTTGAAGAATGTGTGGAAGTCGAGAACATTATCTCGGAAAGCAAAAATGGCTATGTTTTAAGGAATAGTGGTTCCAACAATGTTGTATGGTTGCGAGGCGTGGGCTATGGATAGAGTTGCGCACAGGAGGATGGGTGTGCTGGAAATGAGATGTTTGAGGACAATATGTGGTGTGAGGTGGTTTGATCGAGTAAGTAACGTAAGGGTAAGAGAGATGTGTGGAAATAAAGAGCGTGGTTGAGAGAGCAGAAGAGGGTGTTTTGAAATGGTTTGGGCACATGGAGAGAATGAGTGAAGAAAGATTGACCAAGAGGATATATGTGTCGGAGGTGGAGGGAACGAGAAGTGGGAGACCAAATTGGATGTGGAAAGATGGAGTGAAAAAGATTTTGTGTGATCGGGGCCTGAACATGCAGGAGGGTGAAAGGAGGGCAAGGAATAGAGTGAATTGGATCGATTTGGTATACCGGGGTTGATGTGTTGTCATTGGGTTGAATCAGGGCATATGAAGCGTCTGGGGTAAACCATGGAAAGCTGTGTAGGTATATATATTTTTTTTTTTTTTTTTTGCCGCTATCTTCCGCGTTTGCGAGGTAGCGCAAGGAAACAGACGAAAGCAATGGCCCAACCCACCCCCATACACATGTATATATATACGTCCACACACGCAAATATACATACCTACACAGCTTTCCATGGTTTACCCCAGACGCTTCACATGCCTTGATTCAATCCACTGACACCACGTCAACCCCGGTATACCACATCGCTCCAATTCACTCTATTCTTTGCCCTCCTTTCATCCTCCTGCATGTTCAGGCCCCGATCACACAAAATCTTTTTCACTCCATCTTTCCACCTCCAATTTGGTCTCCCTCTTCTCCTCGTTCCCTCCACCTCCGACACACACATATATATTATATATATATATATATATATATATATATATATATATATATATATATATATATATATATATATATATATATATATATATATATATATATATATATATATATATATATATATATATATATATATATATATATATATATATATATATATATATATATATATATATATATATATATATATATATGTGTGTGTGCAGGCAACAGCATGGAGAGAGGTTAGAGCATGCATCATACGGCTGCAAAACGTTTCCAATTCCTTTTGGGAATAGCTCCTTCTCCCCGACTACTTATATAACCCGACCTTCCTACCTCTTATATATGTGGGGCCTCATTGAATGATGGCATTCAGGGAGTTGACTTGCCCTAGACAATAAGTATATCATTTCGGTACGTGAAGTGTTGGCCATGTGACTCCCAGACTCAGTCTGCCTGTAGGGCTTTTCCTTTTGCTGATAATCATTTAATAAGCATGGAGAGAGGTTAGAGCATGCATCATACGGCTGCAAAACGTTTGCAATTCCTTTTGGGAATAGCTCCTTCTCCCCGACTACTTATATAACCCGACCTTCCTACCTCTTATATATGTGGGGCCTCATTGAATGATGGCATTCAGGGAGTTGACTTGCCCTAGACAATAAGTATATCATTTCGGTACGTGAAGTGTTGGCCATGTGACTCCCAGACTCAGTCTGCCTGTAGGGCTTTTCCTTTTGCTGATAATCATTTAATAAGTGGTGGTCCTTTCAGTTCTTTTATGTTTCTGCCTAGAATGATGGTTTTCTTAAGTTTTTCAGCTATAGATATTAAGTGTTATCCCTGGGGATAGGGGAGAAAGAATACTTCCCACGTATTTCCTGTGTGTCGTAGAAGACTACTAAAAGGGGAGGGAGCGGGGGGCTAGAAATCCTCCCCTCTTGTTTTTTTTTTTTTAATTTTCCAAAAGAAGGAACAGAGAAGGGGGTCAGGTGAGGATATTCCCTCAGAGGCCCAGTCCTCTGTTCTTAACGCTACCTTGCTAACGCGGGAAATGGCGAATAGTTTGAAAGAAATATATATATATATATATATATATATATATATATATATATATATATATATATATATATATATATATATACATATATTTTTTTTTCTTGCTTTGTCGCTGTCTCCCGCGTTTGCGAGGTAGCGCAAGGAAACAGACGAAAGAAATGGCCCAACCCACCCCCATACACATGTATATACATAAGTCCACACACGCAAATATACATACCTACACAGCTTTCCATGGTTTACCCCAGACGCTTCACATGAACTGATTCAATCCACTGATAGCACGTCAACCCCGGGATACCACATCGATCCAATTCACTCTATTCCTTGCCCACCTTTCACCCTCCTGCATGTTCAGGCCCCGATCACACAAAATCTTTTTCACTCCATCTTTCCACCTCCAATTTGGTCTCCCACTTCTCGTTCCCTCCACCTCCGACACATATATCCTCTTGGTCAATCTTTCCTCACTCATTCTCTCCATGTGCCCAAACCATTTCAAAACACCCTCTTCTGCTCTCTCAACCACGCTCTTTTTATTTCCACACATTTCTCGATCAAACCACCTCACACCACACATTATCCTCAAACATCTCATTTCCAGCACATCCATCCTCCTGCGCACAACTCTATCCATAGTCCACGCCTCGCAACCATACAACATTGTTGGAACCACTATTCCTTCAAACATACCCATTTTTGCTTTTCGAGATAATGTTCTCGACTTCCACACATTCTTTTTTTTTTTTTTTTTTCCAAAAGAAGGAACAGAGAGACGGCCAGGTGAGGATAATCCCTCAAAGGCCCAGTCCTCTGTTCTTAACGCTACCTCGCTATCCCGGGAAATGGCGAATAGTATGAAAAAAGAAAAAAAAAAAATATATATATATATATATATATATATATATATATATATATATATATATATATATATATATATATATATATATATATATATATATTTTTTTTTAAACTATTCGCCATTTCCCGCGTTAGCGAGGTAGCGTTAAGAACAGAGGACTGGGCCTTTTTTGGAATATCCTCACCTGGCCCCCCTCTGTTCCTTCTTTTGGAAAATTAAAAAAAAGAAAAAAAAAAACGAGAGGGGAAGATCTCCAGCCTCCCGCTCCCTCCCCTTTTAGTCGCCTTCTACGACACGCAGGGAATACGTGGGAAGTATTCTTAATCCCCTATCCCCAGGGATAGCCCATATATATATATATATATATATATATATATATATATATATATATATATATATATATATATATATATATAAATGCCGGTGCATGCCCATATACATATATATATATATATATTTCAACATATACACTCACAGACGTATACATATATATACACATGCACACATTCATACTTGCTGCCCTCATCCACTCCCGTTCCCACCCTGCCACACATGAAATAGCATCTCCCCCCTTCCAAATTTAAAAATGTGCTCTAATGAAGGCAAGCATGGATCAAATCTAGCAGAGAGGAATACAGGTATGCCAGTTTGGTTTGCCTTGTCTTCCTTTGTGATGTTTTGAGCAATTTTCTCTTGCATGGTATATTTGTAAATTATGGTATTTTTTACAGCAGTAACATAGTATGTATAGCATAATCAGTAAATCAATCCAAGGCCTTGTAACACTACATTATATCACTATGATTTTCAAATTATTCTCATTACAGCAGTAAATGACAATCTATAGATTGACAGTTTCTAATACAGTGGCAATGACAACTTTCAGAAAAGGATAAAAAAATGTGTGCAGCCCTTAGGACAAAAGCTAATGCCCTTGATGACATGAAGCACCATTTCAGTGTTTCAATATATATACATATGTATATATATAAATATATATATATATATATATATATATATATACATACATACATATATATATATATATATATATATATATATATATATATATATATATATATATATATATATATATATATATATATATATATATAAATATATATATCGCGTTAGCGATATAGCGCAAGGAACAGAGGAAAGAATGGCCCAACCCACCCACATATATATATGTATATTCATATATGTCCACACACACGTATATATTCCTATACATTTCAACGTATACATGCAGAGACACATACATATATAAACATGTACATAGTTCATACTTATAGCCTTAATTCATCTCCTTCGCGACCCCCACCCCACTGCATGTGCGCTAGGTATCACTAAGAAAAGACAACAAAGGCCACATTCGTTCACACTCAGTCTCTCGCTGTCATGTATAATACACCAAAAGCTCCTTTTCCACATATAAGCCCCACAAAACCTTCTATTGATTACTCCGGACGTTTCACATGCTCTGGTTCAATCCATTGACAACATGTCGACCCCGGTATACCACACCATTCCAATTCACTCTATTCCTTGCACGCCTTTTACTCACCTGCATGTTTAAGCCCCGATCGCTCACAATCTTTTTCACTCCATCCTTCCACATCCAATACGGTCTCCCACTTCTCTTTGTTACCTCCACCTGTGACACATTTATCCTCTTGGTCAATCTTTCCTCACTCACTCTCTCCATGTGACCAAACCATTTCAATTCACCCTCTTCTGCTCTCTCAACCACACTCTCTTTATTACCACACATCTCTTCTACCCTTTCATTACTTAATCGACCAAACCACCTCACACCACACATTATCCTTAAACATCTCGTGTCAAACACATCCGCCCTCCTCCGCAAAGGTCCATGTATAGCTTACGCCTCGCAACTATATAACATTGTTGGAACCAATATTCTTTGAAACATAACCGTTTTTGCTTTCCGAGATAATGTTCTCGCCTTCCACACATTCTTCACCATTCCCAGCACTTTTGCCCCCTCCCCCACCTGTGACTCACTTCCGTTTCCATGGTTCAATCCTCTGTCAAATCCACTCCCAAATACCTAAAACTCTTCACTTCCTCCAGTTTTTCTCCATTCAAACTTACCTCCCAACTGACTTGTCCCTCAACCCTACTGTACCTAATAACCTTACTCTTATTCACATTTACTCTCAGCTTTCTTCTTTCACACACTTTACAAAACTCAGTCACCAGCTTCTGCAGTTTCTGAACAGAATCAGTCACCAGCGCTGTATCATTAGCGAACAACATATGACTCACTTCCCAAGCCCTTTCATCCACAACAGACTGCATACTTGCTCCTCTCTCTAAAACTCTTGCATTCACCTCCCTAACAACCACATACATAAACAAATCAAGCAGCCTGGAGACATCACGAAACCCTGCCGCAAACCGACATTCAATGGGAACCAATCACTTTCCTCTCTTCCAACTCGTACACATGCCTTACCTCCTCGATAAAAAGTTTTCACTGCTTCTAGCACCTTGCCTCCCACACCATATACTCTAATACATTCATCAGACCATCTCTATCAACTTTATCATGTAATTTCTCCAGATCCATAAATGCTATATACAAATCCATTTGTTTTTCTGAGTATTTCTCATATACATTCTTCAAAGGAAACAACTGATCTACACATCCTCTACCACTTCTGAAACCACTCTGCTCTTTCCCAATCTGATGCTCTTTACATTCCTTCACCTCAATCAATACCCTCCCATATGATTTCCCTGGAATGCTCAACAAACTTATACATTTGTAATATGAACACTCATCTTTCTCCCTTTTCCTTTGTACAATGGGACTATGCATGTATTCGGCCAATCCTCAGGTACGTCACCATGAGCCATACATACATTAAACAT
Organism: Panulirus ornatus; assembly: GCF_036320965.1. Taxonomy (NCBI): domain Eukaryota; kingdom Metazoa; phylum Arthropoda; class Malacostraca; order Decapoda; family Palinuridae; genus Panulirus; species Panulirus ornatus. The sequence goes on from NC_092237.1 coordinate 35,403,393, forward strand.
CCTCACCAATCAGTCAACAACACATTCAACCCCTTTTTTTAATAAATTCCAATGCAATGCCATCCAAACCCACCGACTTGCCTGCTTTCATCTTCCGTAAAGCTTTCAACAGCCTTTTTTCCGTTTACCAAATCATTTTCCTGACCTCCTCATTTCGCACACCACCTCGACCAAAAAACACCCTATATCTGCCACTCTATCATCTAACACATTGAACAAAGCTTCAAAATACTCACTCCATATCCGTCGCACATTCTTCCTAAAATCTAATGAGACTCTCTCACCTAAACTCTCATTTGCCCTCTTTTCACCTTTCTCTCGACCTCCTGCCGCTTTCTTTTGTGCATCCCCTAGTTCACCCCCTTCACCGGTGTTTCCATTTGTTCTCTTGTCTTACGCTCTCTATTTACCTCCTTCCAAAACATCTTTTTATTCTCCCTAAAATTTAATGATACCCTCTCACCCCAACTCTCATTTGCCCTCTTTTAACGTCTTTTACTTTTCTCTTGACCTTCTGCCTCTTTCTTTTATACATCTCCCAGTCATTTGCACTATTTCCCAGCAAAAATCGTCCAAATGCCTCGCTCATCTCTTTCACTAATAATCTTTCTAATCTGCCCACCTCCCACACTTCTCATGCTACAAACATCTTTTGTGCAAGCCAACAGTGCTTTCCTAAATAAATCCCATTCCTACCCAATCCCCTTACGTCCTTTGGAGAAGACTGGAAGACGTATAAAAGGGAGTGGTAGGAGTTCGAGAGAAAGGTGCAAGTGGTGAAAAGAGGGGAAATGATAGTTGGGGTGAGAGAGTATCATTAAATCTTAGATAGAATAAAAAGATGTTTTAGAAGGAGGTAATTAAATTGCGGAGGACAAGAGAACAAATGGGAACAACGGTGAAAGGGGATAATGGGGAGATAAAAACAAGTATTGATGAAGTGAGGAGATGGAGTGAGTATTTTGAAGGTTTGCTGAATGTGTTTGACGATAGAGTGGCAGATACAGGGTGCTTTGGTCTACGTGGCGTGCGATATGAGAGAGTCGCGGAGAATGGGTTGGTAAACAGAGAAGAGTGAAAGGTATGCGGAAGATGAAAGGCGGCTAGGCGGCGGGTTTGGATGGTACTGCAGTGGAATTTATTAAGAATAGTGGGTGAATGTGTTGTTCGTTGGTTGGTAAGGATATTCAATCTATGTATAGTTCGTGTTGGATTGCCTGAGGATTAGCGGAATGCATGAATAGTGCCATTGTACAAAGGGAGAGAATGTTCAAATTACAGTCATAAGTTTTTTGATTATTCCTGGGAAATTATATGGGAGGGTATTGATTGAGAGGGGTAAAGGCATGTACAGAGCATCAGATTAGGGAAGAGCAGTGTGGTTTCAAAAGTAGAAGGAGGGTTTGTGGAGCAGGTGTTTGCTTTGTAGAATGTATGTGAGAAATACTTATAAAAGCAAATGGATTTGTATGTACCACTTTTGGATCTGGAGAAGGCATATGATAGAGTTGATAGAGATGATCTGTGGAAGGTATTAAGAGTATTTGGTGTTGGAGGTAAGTTGCTAAAAGCAGCAAAAAGTTTTTATCAAGGATGTAAGGCATGTGTACCAGTAGGAAGAGACGAAAGTGATTAGCTCCCGGAGAATGTCGGTTTCTGGTGTTGTAGCGTAATGTCTCCATGGTTGTTTAATTTGTTTATGGAGAGGTGATTAGGGAGGTAAATGCTAGAGTTATGGAGAGAGGAAGTATGCAGTCTGTTGTGGATGAGAGTGCTTCGGTAATGAGTCAGTTGTCGCTGATGATACAGCGCTGGTGGCCGATTCGATTGAGAAACTACAGACGTTGGTGACTGAGTTTGGTAAAGTGTGTGAAAGAAGAAAGTTAAGAGTAAATGTGAATAAGAGCAAGATTATTGGGTACAGTAGGGTTGAGGGTCAAGTCAATTGGGACGTAAGTTTGAATGGAGAAAAACTGGAGGAAGTGAAATGCTTTAGATATCTGGGAATGGAATTAGCAGCGATTGGAACCATGGAAGCGGAAGTGAGTCACTGGGTGGGGGAGGGGGAGAAGGTTCTGGGAGCGTTCAAGAATGTAAGGAAGGCGAGAACGTTATTTCGCAGAGCAAAAATGGGTATGTTTGAAGGAATTGTGGAATAGGCATAGGTTAGAGATAGGATTGTGCGAATGAGGGTGTATGTGATGAAAATGAGATGTTTTAGGTCAATATGTGGTATGCGGTGGTTTGATCGAGTATGTAATGAAAGGGTAAGAGAGATGTGTGGTAATAAATAGAGATTGGTTGAGACAGCAGAAGAGGGTGTGTTGAAGTGGTTAAGTCACATAAAGGGAATGAGTGAAGGAGGAATGACAAAGAGGATATATGAAGAGTAAAATTCGGGTGTTTGAAGAAATAGTGGCTCAATAAAGTTATATGGCTGTGAGGCATTGGCTATACATAGGGTATTCGGAGGAGAGTGGAAGTGTTGAAAATGAGATATTTTACGACAATATGTGGTGTGAGGTGGTTTGATCGAGTAAGTAATGAAAGGGTAAGAGAGATGTGTAGTAATAAAAAGAGTTTGGTTGAGAGAGCAGAATAGGGTGTATTTGTAATGGTTTGGTCACATGGAGAGAATGAGTAAGTAAAGATTGACAAAGAGGATACATGTATCAGAGGTGGAGAAAGAGAGAAGTGGGAGACCAAATTCAAGGTGGAAGAATGGAGTGAAGAAGATTTCTAACGATCGAAGCCAGAACATACAGGAGGGTGAAAGGCGTGTAAGGAATAGAGTGAATTGGAACGTTGTAGTATATAGGGGTCGAAGTGCTGTCAGTGGATTAAAGCATGGCATGTGAAGTGCCTGGGGAAAACCATGGAAAGTTTTGTCGGGCCAGGATGTGGAAAGGGAGCTGCGGTTTCAGTGCATTACATATGACAGCTTGAGACTAAAAGTGAACGAATGTGGCCCTTTTTGTCTTTCCCTAGCGCTACCTAGCAGGAAGAGAATGCTATTTCATGTGTGGTGGGGAAGCGACGAGAATGGATGAAAGCAGCAATTATGAATATGTATATGTGTATATAAGTTTATATCAATTGCATGTATATGTATGTATACATTTCATTGTATAAGAATGTAGATGTAGGTCTGCGGGTGTTTATGTATATACATTTGAATGTGGGTGGGTTGGGACATTCTTTCGTCTGTCTTCTTGCGGTAACTTGCTATATATATATATATATATATATATATATATATATATATATATATATATATATATATATATATATATATATATATATATAAATATATATATATATATATATATACATATATATATATATATATATATATATATATATATATGTATATATATATATATATATATATATATATATATATATATATATATATATATATATATATATATATATATATATATATATATATATATATATATATATATATATATATATATATATATATATATATATACATATATATACATATATATATATATTTTCTTTTTCTTTCCTTTGTCGCTGTCTCCCGCGCTTGCGAGGTAGCGCAAGGAAACAGACGAAAGAAATGGCCCAACCCACCCATATACACATGTATATAAATACGTTCACATACGCAAATATACATACATACGCAGCTTTCCATGGTTTACCCCAGACGCTTCACATGCCCTGATTCAATCCACTGACAGCACGTCAACCCCGGTATACCACATCGATCCAATTCACTCTATTCCTTGCCCTCCTTTCACCCTCCTGCATGTTCCGGCCCCGATCACACAAAATCTTTTTCACTCCATATTTCCACCTCCAATTTGGTCTCCCACTTCTCCTCGTTCCCTCCACCTCCGACACATATATCCTCTTGGTCAATCTTTCCTCACTCATTCTCTCCATGTGCCCAAACCATTTCAAAACACCCTCTTCTGCCCTCTCAACCACGCTCTTTTTATTTCCACACATCTCTTTTACCCATAAGTTACTTACTCGATCAAAACACCTCACACCACACATTGTCCTCAAACATCTCATTTCCAGCACATCCATCCTCCTGCGCACAACTCTATCCATAGCCCACGCCTCGCAACCATACAACATTGTTGGAACCACTATTCCTTCAAACATACCCGTTTTTGCTTTCCGAGATAATGTTCTCGACTTCCACACATTCTTCAAGGCTCCCAGAATTTTCGCCCCCTCCCCCACCCTATGATCCACTTCCGCTTCCATGGTTCCATCCGCTGCCAGATCCACTCCCAGATATCTAAAACACTTTACTTCCTCCAGTTTTTATCCATTCAAACTTACCTCCCAATTGACTTGACCCTCAACCCTACTGTACCTAATAACCTTGCTCTTATACACATTTACTCTTAACTTTCTTCTTTCACACACTTTACCAAACTCAGTCACCAGCTTCTGCAGTTTCTCACATGAATCAGCCACCAGCGCTGTATCATCAGCGAAACACAACTGACTCACTTCCCAAGCTCTCTCATCCCCAACAGACTTCATACTTGCCCCTCTTTCCAGAACACTTGCATTCACCTCCCTATCAACCCCATCCATAAACAAATTAAACAACCATGGAGACATCACACACCCCTGCCGCAAACCTACATTCACTGAGAACCAATCACTTTCCTCTCTTCCTACACGTACACATGCCTTACATCCTCGATAAAAACTTTTCACTGCTTCTAACAACTTGCCTCCCACACCATATATTCTTAATACCTTCCACAGAGCATCTCTATCAACTCTATCATATGCCTTCTCCAGATCCATAAATGCTACATACAAATCCATTTGCTTTTCTAAGTATTTCTCACATACATTCTTCAAAGCAAACACTTTATCCACACATCCTCTACCACTTCTGAAAACACACTGCTCTTCCCCAATCTGATGCTCTGTACATGCCTTCACCCTCTCAATCAATACCCTCCCATATAATTTACCAGGAATACTCAACAAACTTATACCTCTGTAATTTGAGCACTCACTCTTATCCCCTTTGCCTTTGAACAATGGCACTATGCACGCATTCCGCCAATCCTCAGGCACCTCACCATGAGTCATACATACATTAAATAACCTTACCAACAAGTCAATTATACAGTCACCCCCTTTTTTAATCAATTCCATTGCAATACCAACAAAATCTGCTGCCTTGCCGGCTTTCATCTTCCGCAAAGCTTTTACTACCTCTTCTCTGTTTACCAAATCATTTTCCCTAACCCTCTCACTTTGCACATCACCTCGACCAAAACACCCTATATCTGCCACTCTATCATCAAACACATTCAACAAACCTTCAATATACCCACTCCATCTCCTTCTCACATCACCACTACTTGTTATCACCTCCCCATTTGCGCCCTTCACTGAAGTTCCCATTTGCTCCCTTGTCTTACGCACTTTATTCACCTCATTCCAGAACATCTTTTTATTCTCCCTAAAATCTAATGATACTCTCTCACCCCAACTCTCATTTGCCCTCTTATTCACCTCTTGCTCCTTTCTCTTGACCTCCTGTCTCTTTCTTTTATACATCTCCCACTTACTTTCATTTTTTCCCTGCTAAAATCGTCCAAATGCCTCTCTCTTCTCTTTCACTAATAATCTTACTTCTTCATCTCACCACTCACTACCCTTTCTAATCGACCCACCTCCCACTCTTCTCATGCCACAAGCATCTTTCGCGCAATTCATCACTGATTCCCTAAATACATCCCATTCCTCCCCCACTCCCCTTACTTCCATTGTTCTCACCTTTTTCCATTCTGTACTCAGGCTCTCCTGGTACTTCCTCACACAAGTTTCCTTCCCAAGCTCACTTACTCTCACCACCCTCTTCGCCCCAAAATTCACTCTTCTTTTCTGAAAACCCATACAAATCTTCACCTTAGCCTCCACAAGATAATGATCAGACATCCCTCCAGTTGCACGTCTCAGCACATTAACATCCAAAAGTCTCTCTTTCGCGCGCCTGTCAATTAACACGTAATCCAATAACGCTCTCTGGCCATCTCTCCTACTTACATAAGTATACTTATGTATATCTCGCTTTTTAAACAAAGTATTCCCAATCATCAGTCCTTTTTCAGCACATAAATCTACAAGGTCTTCACCATTTCCATTTACAACACTGAACACCCCATGTATACCAATTATTCCCTCAACTGCCACATTACTCACCTTTGCATTCAAATCACCCATCACTATAACCCGGTCTCGTGCATCAAAACCACTAACACACTCATTCAGCTGCTCCCAAAACACTTGCCTCTCATGATCTTTCTTCTCATGCCCAGGTGCATATGCACCAATAATCACCCATCTCTCTCCATCAACTTTCAGTTTTACCCATATTAATCGAGAATTTTCTTTCTTACATTCTATCACATAGTCCCACAACTCCTGTTTCAGGAGTACTGCTACTCCTTCCCTTGCTCTTGTCCTCTCACTAACCCCTGACTTTACTCCCAAGACATTCCCCAACCACTCTTCCCCTTCACCCTTGAGCTTCGTTTCACTCAGAGCCAAAACATCCAGGTTCCTTTCCTCAAACATAATACCTATCTCTCCTTTTTTCACATCTTGGTTACATCAACACACACATTTAGGCACCCCAATCTGAGCCTTCGAGGAGGATGAGCACTCCCCGCGTGACTCCTTCTTCTGTTTCCCATTTTAGAAAGTTAAAAAAAAATACAAGGAGGGGAGGATTTCTGGCCCCCCGCTTCCGTCCCCTATATATATGTATATATATGTATATATATGTGTTTGATGATAGAGTGGCAGATATAGGGTGTTTTGGTCGAGGTGGTGTGCAAAGTGAGAGGGTTAGGGAAAATGATTTGGTAAACAGAGAAGAGGTAGTGAAAGCTTTGCGGAAGATGAAAGCCTGGCAAGGCAGCAGGTTTGGATGGTATTGCAGTGGAATTTATTAAAAAAGGGAGTGACTGTATTGTTGACTGGTTGGTAAGGTTATTTAATGTATATATGACTCATGGTGAGGTGCCTGAGGATTGGTGGAATGCTTGCATAGTGCCATTGTACAAAGGCAAAGGGGATAAGAGTGAGTGCTCAAATTACAGAGGTATAAGTTTGTTGAGTATTCCTGGTAAATTATATGGGAGGGTATTGATTGAGAGGGTGAAGGCATGTACAGAGCATCAGATTGGGGAAGAGCAGTGTGGTTTCAGAAGTGGTAGAGGATGTGTGGATCAGGTGTTTGCTTTGAAGAATGTATGTGAGAAATACTTAGAAAAGCAAATGGATTTGTATGTAGCATTTATGGATCTGGAGAAGGCATATGATAGAGTTGATAGAGATGCTCTGTGGAAGGTATTAAGAATATATGGTGTGGGAGGAAAGTTGTTAGAAGCAGTGAAAAGTTTTTATCGAGGATGTAAGGCATGTGTACGTGTAAGAAGAGAGAAAAGTGATTGGTTCTCAGTGAATGTAGGTTTGCGGCAGGGGTGTGTGATGTCTCCATGGTTGTTTAATTTGTTTATGGATGGGGTTGTTAGGGAGGTAAATGCAAGAGTTTTGGAAAGAGGGGCAAGTATGAAGTCTGTTGGGGATGAGAGAGCTTGGGAAGTGAGTCAGTTGTTGTTCGCTGATGACACAGCGCTGGTGGCTGATTCATGTGTGAAACTGCAGAAGCTGGCGACTGAGTTTGGCAAAGTGTGTGGAAGAAGAAAGTTAAGAGTAAATGTGAATAAGAGCAAGGTTATTAGGTACAGTAGGGTTGAGGGTCAAGTCAATTGGGAGGTGAGTTTGAATGGAGAAAAACTGGAGGAAGTGAAGTGTTTTAGATATCTGGGAGTGGATCTGGCAGCGGATGGAACCATGGAAGCGGAAGTGGATCATAGGGTGGGGGAGGGGGCGAAAATTCTGGGGGCCTTGAAGAATGTGTGGAAGTCGAGAACATTATCTCGGAAAGCAAAAATGGGTATGTTTGAAGGAATAGTGGTTCCAACAATGTTGTATGGTTGCGAGGCGTGGGCTATGGATAGAGTTGTGCGCAGGAGGATGGATGTGCTGGAAATGAGATGTTTGAGGACAATGTGTGGTGTGAGGTGGTTTGATCGAGTGAGTAACGTAAGGGTAAGAGAGATGTGTGGAAATAAAAAGAGCGTGGTTGAAAGAGCAGAAGAGGGTGTTTTGAAGTGGTTTGGGCACATGGAGAGGATGATTGAGGAAAGATTGACCAAGAGGATATATGTGTCGGAGGTGGAGGGAACAAGGAGAAGAGGGAGACCAAATTGGATGTGGAAAGATGGATTGAAAAAGATTTTGTGTGATCGGGGCCTGAACATGCAGGAGGGTGAAAGGAGGGCAAGGAACAGAGTGAATTGGAGCGATGTGGTATACCGGGGCTGACGTGCTGTCAGTGGATTGAATCAAGGCATGTGAAGCGTCTGGGGTAAACCATGGAAAGCTGTGTTGGTATGTATATTTGCGTGTGTGGATGTATGTATATACATGTGTATGAGGGGGGGTTGGGCCATTTCTTTCGTCTGTTTCCTTGCGCTACCTCGCAAACGCGGGAGACAGCGACAAAGTATAAAAAAAAAAATATATATATATATATATATATATATATATATATATATATATATATATATATATATATATATATATATATATATATATATATATATATATATGAGAGAATATCATTAAATTTTAGAGAGAATGAAAAGATGTTCTTGAAGGAGGTAAATAAAGTGCGTAAGACAAGGGAGCAAATGTGAACTTCAGTGAAGGGCGCAAATGGGGAGGTGATAACAAGTAGGGGTGATGTGAGGAGATGGAGTAAGTATTTTGAAGGTTTGTTGAATGTGTTTGATGATAGAGTGGCAGATATAGGGTGTTTTGGTCGAGGTGGTGTGCAAAGTGAGAGGGTTAGGGAAAATGATTTGGTAAACAGAGAAGAGGTAGTGAAAGCTTTGCGGAAGATGAAAGCCGGCAAGGCAGCAGGTTTGGATGGTATTGCAGTGGAATTTATTAAAAAAGGGGGTGACTGTATTGTGGACTGGTTGGTAAGGTTATTTAATGTATGTATGACTCATGGTGAGGTGCCTGAGGATTGGCGGAATGCGTGCATAGTGCCATTGTACAAAGGCAAAGGGGATAAGAGTGAGTGCTCAAATTACAGAGGTATAAGTTTGTTGAGTATTCCTGGTAAATTATATGGGAGGGTATTGATTGAGAGGGTGAAGTCATGTACAGAGCATCAGATCGGGGAAGAGCAGTGTGGTTTCAGAAGTGGTAGAGGATGTGTGGATCAGGTGTTTGCTTTGAAGAATGTATGTGAGAAATACTTAGAAAAGCAAATGGATTTGTATGTAGCATTTATGGATCTGGAGAAGGCATATGATAGAGTTGATAGAGATGCTCTGTGGAAGGTATTAAGAATATATGGTGAGGGAGGAAAGTTGTTAGAAGCAGTGAAAAGTTTTTATCGAGGATGTAAGGCATGTGTACGTGTAGGAAGAGAGGAAAGTGATTGGTTCTCAGTGAATGTAGGTTTGCGGCAGGGGTGTGTGATGTCTCCATGGTTGTTTAATTTGTTTATGGATGGGGTTGTTAGGGAGGTAAATGGAAGAATTTTGGAAAGAGGGGCAAGTATGAAGTCTGTTGGGGATAAGAGAGCTTGGGAAGTGAGTCAGTTGTTGTTCGCTGATGATACAGCGCTGGTGGCTGATTCATGTGAGAAACTGCAGAAGCTGGTGACTGAGTTTGGTAAAGTGTGTGGAAGAAGAAAGTTAAGAGTAAATGTATATAAGAGCAAGGTTATTAGTTACAGTAGGGTTGAGGGTCAAGTCAATTGGGAGGTGAGTTTGAATGGAGAAAAACTGGAGGAAGTGAAGTGTTTTAGATATCTGGGAGTGGATCTGGCAGCGGATGGAACCATGGAAGCGGAATTGGATCATAGGGTGGGGGAGGGGGCGAAAATCCTGGGACCCTTGAAGAATGTGTGGAAGTCGAGAACATTATCTCGGAAAGCAAAAATGGGTATATTTAAAGGAATAGTGGTTCCAACAATTTTGTATGGTTGCAAGGCGTGGGCTATGGATAGAGTTGTGCGCAGGAGGGTGGATGTGCTGGAAATGAGATGTTTGAGGACAATGTGTGTTGTGAGGTGGTTTGATCGAGTAAGTAACGTAAGGGTAAGAGAGATGTGTTAAAATAAAAGAGCTTGTTGAGGGGGGAGAAGAGGGTGTTTTGAAATGGTTTGGGCACATGGAGAGAATCAGTGAGGAGAGATTAACCAAGAGGATTTATGTGTCGGAGGTGGAGGGAACGAGGAGAAGTGGGAGACCAAATTGGAGGTGGAAAGATGGAGTGAAAAAGATTTTGTGTGATCGGGGCCTGAACATGCAGGAGGGTGAAAGGAAGGCAAGGAATAGAGTGAATTGGATCGATGTGGTATACCGGGGTTGACGTGCTGTCAGTGGATTGAATCAGGGCATGTGAAGCGTCAGAGGTAAACCATGGAAAGCTGTGTACGTATGTATATTTGCGTGAGTGGGCGTGTATGTATATACATGTGTGAAGGGGGGGGGGGTTGGGGCATTTCTTTCGTCTGTTTGCTTGCACTACCTCGCAAACGCGGGAGACAGCGACAAAGCAAAAAAAAAAAAAGAAAATATATATATATATATATATATATATATATATATATATATATATATATATATATATATATATATATATATATATATATATATATACATATATATATATATATATATATATATATATATATATATATATATATATATATATACATATATATATATATATATATATATATATATATATATATATATATATATATATATATATATATATATATATTTGGACGATTTTTGCAGGGAAAAAATGCAATTGAGTGGGAGATGTATAAAAGAAAGAGACAGGAGGTCAAGAGAAAGGTGCAAGAGGTGAAAAAGAGGGCAAATGAAAGTTGGGGTGAGAGAGTATCATTAAATTTTAGGGAGAATAAAATGATGTTCTACAATAAGGTAAATAAAGTGCGTAAGACAAGGGAGCAAATGGGAACTTCAGTGAAGGGCGCAAATAGGGAGGTGATAACAAGTAGGGGTGATGTGAGAAGGAGATAGAGTGAGTATTTTGAAGGTTGGTTGGATGTGTTTGATGATAGACTGGCAGATATAGGGTGTTATGGTCGAGGTGGTGTACAAAGTGAGAGGGTTAGGGAAAATGATTTGGTAAACAGAGAAGAGGTAGTAAAAGCTTTGCAGAAGATGAAAGCCGGCAAGGCAGCAGGTTTGGATGGTATTGCAGTGTAATTTATCAAAAAAGGGGGTGACTTTATTATTGACTGGTTGGTAAGGTTATTTAATGTATGTATGACTCATGGTGAGGTGCCTGAGGATTGGCGGAATGCGTGCATAGTGCCATTCTACAAAGGCAAAGGGGATAAGAGTGAGAGCTCAAATTTCAGAGGTATAAGTTTGTTGAGTATTCCTGGTAAATTATATGGGAGGGTATTGATTGAGAGGGTGAAGGCATGTACAGACCATCAGATTGGGAAGAGCAGTGTGATTTCAGAAGTTGTAGAGGATGTGTGGATCAGGTGTTTGCTTTGAAGAATGTATGTGAGAAATACTTAGAAAAGCAAATGGATTTGTATGTAGCATTTATGGATCTGGAGAAATCATATGAGAGAGTTGATATAGATGCTCTGTGGAAGGTATTAAGAATATATGGTGTGGGAGGCAAGTTGTTAGAAGCAGGGAAAAGTTTTTATCGAGGGTCTAATGCATGTGTACGTGTAGGAAGAGAGGAAAGTAATTGGTTCTCAGTGAATGTAGGTTTGCGGCAGGGGTGTGTGATGTCTCCATGGTTCTTTAATTTGCTTATGGATGAGGTTGTTAGGGAGGTGAATGCAAGAGTTTTGGAAAGAGGGGCAAGTATGAAGTCTGTTGTGGATGAGACAGCTTGGTAAGTGGGTCAGTTGTAGTTCGCTGACGATACAACGCTGGTGGCTGATCTGGTGACTGAGTTTGGTAAAGTGTGTGAAAGAAGAAAGTTAAGAGTAAATGTGAATAAGAGCAAGGTTATTAGGTACAGTAGGGTTGAGGGTCAAGTTAAATGGGAGGTAAGTTTGAATGAAGAAAAACTGGAGGAAGTAAAGTGTTTTAGATATCTGGGAGTGGATCTGGCAGCGGATGGAACCATGGAAGCGGAAGTGGATCATAGGGTGGGGGAGGTGGCGAAAATCCTGGGAGCCTTGAAGAATGTGTGGAAGTCGAGAACATTATCTCGGAAAGCAAAAATGTGTATGTTTGAAGGAATAGTGGTTCCAACAATGTTGTATGGTTGCGAGGCGTGGGCTATGGATAGAGTTGTGCGCAGGAAGATGGATGTGCTGGAAATGAGATGTTTGAGGACAATGTGTGGTGTGAGGTGGTTTGATCGAGTAAGTAACGTAAGGGTAAGAGAGATGTGTGGAAATAAAAAGAGCGTGGTTGAGAGAGCAGAAGAGGGTGTTTTGAATTGGTTTGGGCACATGGAGAGAATGAGTGAGGAAAGATTGAATAAGAGGATATATGTGTCGGAGGTGGAGGGAACGAGAAGTGGGAGACCAAATTGGATGTGGAAAGATGGAGTGAAAAAGATTTTTTGTGATCGGGGCCTGAACGTGCAGGAGGGTGAAAGGAGGGCAAGGAATAGAGTGAATTGGATCGATGTGGTATACCTTGGTTGACGTGCTGTCAGTGGATTTAATTAGGGCATGTGAAGCGTCTGGGGTAAACCATGGAAAGCTGTGTAGGTACGTATATTTGCGTGTGTGGACGTATGTATATATATGTGTATGGGGGTGGGTTGAGCCATTTCTTTCGTCTGTTTCCATGCGCTACCTCGCAAGAGCGGGAGATAGCGAGAAAGCAAAAAAAAAAAAGAAAAAAAAAAAAAAAATATATATATATATATATATATATATATATATATATATATATATATATATATATATATATATATATATATATATATATATATATATATATATATATTATATATAAAGGACTGGTGATTAGAAATACCTGGTTTAAAAAGGGAGGTATACATATGTATACGTATGTAAGTAGGAGAGATGGCCAGAGAGCGTTATTGGATTACGTGTTAATTGACAGGTGCGCGAAAGAGAGACTTTTGGATATTAATGTGTTGAGAGGTGCAACTGGAGGCATGTCTGATCATTATCTTGTGGAGGCTAAGGTGAAGATTTGTATAGGTTTTCAGAAAAGAAGAGTGAATGTTAGGGTGAAGAGGGTGGTGAGAGTAAGTGAGCTTGGGAAGGAGACTTGTGTGAGGAAGTACTTGGAGAGACTGAGTACAGAATGGAAAAAGGTGAGAACAACAAAAGTAAGGGGAATGGGGGAGGAATGGGATGTATTTAGGTAATCAGTGATGGATTGCGCAAAAGATGCTTGTGGCATGAGAAGAGTGGGAGGTGGGTTGATTACAAAAGGTATCGAGTGGTGGATTGAAGAAGTAAGATTATTAGTGAAAGAGAAGAGAGAGGTATTTGGACGATTTTTGCAGGGAAAAAATGCAGTTGAGTGGGAGATGTATAAAAGAAAGAGATAGGAGGTCAAGAGAAAGGTGCAAGAGGTGAAAAAGTGCGCAAATGAGAGTTGGGGTGAGAGAGTATCATTAAATTTTAGGGAGAATAAAACGATGTTCTGGAAGGAGGTAAATAAAGTGCGTAAGACAAGGGAGCAAATGGGAACTTCAGTGAATGGCGCAAATGGGGAGGTGATAACAAGTAGTGGTGATGTGAGAAGGAGATGGAGTGAGTATTTTGAAGGTTTGTTGAATGTGTTTCATGATAGAGTGGCAGATATAGGGTGTTTTAGTCGAGGTGGTGTGCAATGTGAGAGGGTTAGGGAAAATGATTTGGTAAACCTAGAAGAGGTTAGGGTTAGGGAAAATAATTTGGTAAACAGAGAAGAGGTAGTAAAAGCTTTGCGGAAGATGAAAGCCGACAAGACAGCGGGTTTGGATTGTATTGCAATGGAAGTTATTAAAACAGGGGGTGACTGTATTGTTGACCTGTTGGTAAGATTATTTAATGTATGTATGACTCATGGTGAGGTGCCTGAGGATTGGCAGAATGCTTGCATAGTGCCATTGTACAAAGGCAAAAGGGATAAGAGTGATTGCTCAAATTACAGAGGTATAAGTTTGTTGAGTATTCCTGGTAAATTATATGCGAGGGTATTGATTGATAGGGTGAAGGCATGTAAAGATCATCAGATTGGGGAAGAGCAGTGTGGTTTCAGAAGTGGTAGAGGATGTGTGGATCAGGTGTTTGCTTTGAAGAATGTATGTGAGAAATACTTAGAAAGCAAATGGATTTGTATGTAGCATTTATGGATCTGGAAAATGCATATGATAGAGCTGATAGAGATGCTCTGTGGAAGGTATTAAGAATATATGGTGTGTGAGGCAAGTTGTTAGAAGCAGTGAAAAGTTTTTATCGAGGAAGAGAGGAAAGTGATTGGTTCTCAGTGAATGTATTTTTGCGGCAGGGGTGTGTGATGTCTCCATGGTTGTTTAATTTGTTTATGGATCGGGTTGTTAGGGAGGTGAATGCAAGAGTTTTGGAAAGGAGCAAGTATGAAGTCTGTTGTGGATGAGAGAGCTTTGGAAGTGAGTCAGTTGGTTTTCGCTGATGATACAGCGCTGGTGGCTGATTCATGTGAGAACCTGCAGAAGCTGGTGACTGAGTTTGGTAAAGTGCGTGAAAGAAGAAATTTAAGAGTAAATATGAATACGAGCAAGGTTATCAGGTACAGTAGGGTTGAGGGTAAAGTCAATTGGGAGGTAAGTTTGAATGGAGAAAAACTCGAGGAAGTAAAGTGATTTAGATGTTTGGGAGTGATCTGGCAGTGGATGGAACCATGGAAGCGGAAGTAAATCATAGGGTGGGGGAGGGGGCGACAATCCTGGAGCCTTGAAGAATATGTGGAAGTCGAGAACATTATCTCGGAAAGCAGAAATGGGTATGTTTGAAGGAATAGATGTTCCAAATATGTTGTATGGTTGCGAGGCGTAGGCTATGGATAGAGTTGTGCGCAGGAGGGTGGATGTGCTGGAAATGAGATGTTTGAGGACATTGTGTGGTGTGAGGTGGTTTGATCGAGTAATTAATGTAAGGGTAAGAGAGATGTGTGGAAATAAAAGAGAGTTGTTAAGAGATCAGAAGAGGGTGTTCTGAAATGGTTTGGGCACATGGAGAGAATGAGTGAGGAAAGATTGACCAAGAGGATATATGTGTTGGAGGTGGAGGGAACGAGGAGAAGTGGGAGACCGAATTCGAAGTGGAAAGATGGAGTAAAAAAGATTTTGTGTGATCGGGGCCTGAACATGCAGGAGGCTGAAAGGCGGGCAAGGAATAGAGTGAATTGGATCGATGTGGTATACCAGGGTTGACGTGCTGTCAGTGGATTGAATCAGGGCATGTGAAGCGTCTGGGGTAAATAATGGTAAGTTGTGTGGGGCCTGGATGTGGAAAGGGAGCTGTGGTTCCGGGCCTTATTGCACGACAGCGACAAAGCAAAGAAAAAAAAAAAAAAAAAAATATATATATATATATATATATATATATATATATATATATATATATAAATATATATATATATATATATATATATATATATATATATATATATATATATATATATATATATATATATATATATATATATACATATATATATATATATATATATATATATATATATATATATATATATATATATATATATATATATATATATATATATATTTTTTTTTTTTTTTTTTTTTTCTTTGCTTTGTCGCTGTCTCCCGCGTTTGCGAGGTACCGCAAGGAAACAGACGAAAGAAATGGCCCAACCCACCCCCATACACATGTATATACATACGTCCACACACGCAAATATACATACCTACACAGCTTTCCATGGTTTACCCCAGACGCTTAACATGCCCTGATTCAATCCACTGACAGCACGTCAACCCCGGTATACCACATCGATCCAATTCACTCTATTCCTTGCCCTCCTTTCACCCTCCTGCATGTTCAAGCCCCGATCACACAAAATCTTTTTCGCTCCATCTTTCCACCTCCAATTTGGTCTCCCACTTCTCCTCGTTCACTCCACCTCCAACACATATATCCTCTTGGTCAATCTTTCCTCACTCATTCTCTCCATGTGCCCAAACCATTTCAAAACACCCTCTTCTGCTCTCTCAACCACGCTCTTTTTATTGCCACACATCTCTCTTACCCTTAAGTTACTCGATCAAACCACCTCACACCACACATTGTCCTCAAACATCTCATTTCCAGCACATCCATCCTCCTGCGCACAAGTCTATCCATAGCCCACGCCTCGCAACCATACAACATTGTTGGAACCACTATTCCTTCAAACATACCCATTTTTGCTTTCCGAGATAATGTTCTCGACTTCCACACATTCTTCAAGGCTCCCAGGATTTTCGCCCCCTCCCCCACCCTATGATCCACTTCCGCTTCCATGGTTTCCATTCGCTGCCAGATCCACTCCCAGATATCTAAAACACTTTACTTCCTCCAGTTTTTCTCCCTTCAGACGTATATAAATATATATATATATATATATATATATATATATATATATATATATATATATATATATATATATATATATATATATATATATATATATATATATATATATATATATATATGTACATATATATACACATATATATACATGTTTATATATTTTCCCAGGAGATAGTGTAGTAAAAATATTTTCTGCGTATTCCCTACGTCTTTACGACTAAAACGGGAGGGAGCGGGTGGCTGGAAATCCTCCCTCTTCGTTTTTTTAATTTTCCAAAAGAAGGAATAGAGAAGGGGGCAGGTTAGGATATTGTCTCAAAAGCCTACTCCTCTATTCTTAACGCTACCTCCCTAACGCGGGCTATATAGATGTCTGATTATCATCTTGTGCAGGCAAAGGTGAAGATATGTATAGGTTTTCAGAAAAGAAGAGAGAATGTTGGGGTGAAGAGAGTGGTGAGAGTAAGTGAGCTTGGGAAGGAGACTTGTGTGAGTAAGCACCAGGAGAGACTGAGTACAGAATGGAAAAAGGTGAGAACAATGGAAGTAAGGGGAATGGGGGAGGAATGGGATGTATTTAGGTAATCAGTGATGGAGTGCGCAAAAGATGCTTGTGGCATGAGAAGCGTGGGAGGTGGGGAGATTAGAAGCGGTACTGAGTGGTGAGATGAAGAAGTAAGATTATTAGTGATAGAGAAGACAGGCATTTGGACGATTTTTGCATGGAAATAATGCCAATGACCGATAGATGTATTAAAGAGAAAGGGAGGCGTTCAAGGGAAAGGTGGAAGAGGTGAAAAATAGGGCAAATGAGAGTTGGGCTGAGATAGTGTTATTAAATTTTAGGGACAATGAAAAGATGTTTTGGAAGGAGGTATATAAAGTGCGTAAGACAAGGGAACAAATGGGAATATCAGTGAAGAGGGCTAATTGGGAGATGAATACACGTAGTGGTGATGTGAGGAGATGGAGTGAGTATTTTGAAGGTTTGTTGAATGTGTTTGATGATATAAAGGCAGATATAGGGTTTTTTGGTCGAGGTGGTTTTCAAAGTGAGAGGGTTAGGGAGAATGATTTGGTAAAGAGAGAAGAGGTAGTAAAAGCTCACACCACATATTGTTCTGAAACATTTTATTTCCAACACATCCACCCTCGTACGCACAACCCTATATGTAACCCATCCCTCGCAACCATATGGCATTGTTGGAACCACTATTCCTTCAAATATACTCATTTTTGCTCTCCGAGATAATGTACTGGCCTACCACACATTTTTCATCGCTCCCAGAACCTTCGCCACCTCTCCCACCCCCTGACTAACTTCCGCTTCCATGGTTCCATCCGTTGCCAATTAGACTCCCAGATGTCTAATATACTTCACTTCCTCTAGGTTATCTACATTCAAACTTTCCTCCCAATAAACTTGTCCCTCAGCCCAACTGAACCTAACTATCTTGCTCTTATTCACATTTACCTTCAGCTTTCTTCTTTTACACACATTACCAAACTCAGTCACCAACTTCGACAGTTTCTCACCCGAATCAGCCACTAGTGCTGTATCATCAGCGAACACCAACTGATATCATTCCCAAGCCTTCTCATTCACAAAAGACTGCATATAATGCCCCTCTCGCCAAAACTCTTGCATTCGCCTCCCTAACAGCCACATCCATAAACAAATTAAACAACCAAGGAGACATAACGCACCCCAGCCGGAAGCCGACAATCACAAATATATCCTTGATAAGAACTTTTCACTCCGTCTAGCAACTTACCTCCCACATTATACACTCTTAACACCTTCCACAGGAACTTTTTATCTGCTCTCTCATATGCCTTCTCCAGATACGTAGATACTACATACAGATCCATCTGAGTATTTCTCACATACATTCTTCAGAGGAAACACCTGATCAACACATCCTCTAAAACCTTTGAAACCACACTGCTCTTCCCCAGTTTGATGCTCCGTACATGCCTTTATCCTCTAAATAAATACCCTCCCATATAATTTCCAAAGAATACTCAAAAAAACATATACCTCTGTAATTTGAACACTCACCTTTACCCCCTTTGCCTTTGCATAATGGCACCATGCTTGCATTCCACCAATCATCAGGCACTTCACCATGACCCGTACATATATTGTATACCCTACAAACTAGTCAACAACATAGTCACCCCCCTATTTTAATAAATTCCACTGCAATACATGAGAACCATCCACTTTGCCGGCTTTCATCTTCCGCAAAGCTTTCACCACCTCTTCTCTGTTTACCAAATCATTCTGTTTGACCCCCTCACTTCCCACACCAACTCGAAAAAAAACCGCAATATCTGCCAGTCTATCATCAAACACATTCAACAAAAATTGAAATTAAATCATCCCATCTACTTCTGAATTTGCCACTACTTGTTGTACCCTCCCAATTCACCCCCTTCACCAATCTTTCCATTTGTTATGTTGTCTTACGCCCTTTACTTACCTCTTTGCAAAATATCTTTTTTTTTATCCCTAAAATCTAATGATACTCATTCATCCCAACTTTCATTTATCCTGTTTTTCACCTCTCTCTCTCTCTCTCTCTCTCTCTCTCTCTCTCTCTCTCTCTCTCTCTCTCTCTCTCTCTCTCTCTCTCTCTCTTTATATATATATATATATATATATATATATATATATATATATATATATATATATATATATATATATATATATATATATATATATTTTTTTTTTTTTTTCTTTTTCCTTTGTCGCTGTCTCCCGCGTTTGCGAGGTAGCGCAAGGAAACAGACGAAAGAAATAGCCCAACCCACCCCCATACACATATATATACATACGTCCACACACGAAAATATACATACCTACACAGCTTTCCATGGTTTACCGCAGACGCTTCACATGCCCTGATTTAATCCACTGACAGCACGTCAACCCCGGTATACCACATCGAACCAATTCACTCTATTCCTTGCCCTCCTATCACATTCCTGCATGTTCAGGAGCCGATCACACAAAATCTTTTTCACTCCTTCTATATATATATATATATATATATATATATATATATATATATATATATATATATTATCCCTGGGGATAGAGGATTAAGAATACTTCCCACGTATTCCCTGCGTGTCGTAAAAGGCGGCTAAAAGGGGAGGGAGCGGGGGGCTGGAAATCCTACCCTCTCGTTTTTTTTTTTTTTTTTTTTTTTAATTTTCCAAAAGAACGAACAGAGAATTGGGCCAGGTGAGGGTATTCCCTCAAAGGCCCAGTCCGCTGTTCTTAATGCTACCTCGCTAACGCGGGAAATGGCGAATAGTTTAAAAGAAAGAAAATATATATATATATATATATATATATATATATATATATATATATATATATATATATATATATATATATATATATATATATATATATATATATATATACATATATATATATATATATATATATATATATATATATATATATATATATATATATATATATATATATATATATAATATATATATATATATATATATATATTTTTTTTTTCTTTTTTTTTTTTTGCCGCTGTCTCCCGCGTTTGCGAGGCAGCGCAAGGAAACAGACGAAAGAAATGGACCAACCCACCCCCATACACATGCCTTGATTCAACCCACTGACAGCAGGTCAACCCCGGTATACCACATCGATCCAATTCACTCTATTCTTTGCCCGCCTTTCACCCTCCTGCATGTTCAGGCCCCGATCACACAAAATCTTTTTCACTCCATCTTTCCACCTCCAATTTGGTCTCCCTCTTCTCCTCGTTCCCTCCACCTCCGACACATATATCCTCTTATTCAATCTTTCCTCACTCATTCTCTCCATGTGACCAAACCATTTCAAAACACCCTCTTCTGCTCTCTCAACCAAGCTCTTTTTATTTCCACACGTCTCTCTCACCTTTACATTACTTACTCGATCAAACCACCGCACACCACACATTGTCCTCAAACATCTCATTTCCAGCATATCCACCCTCCTCCACACAACTATATCCATAGCCCACGCCTCGCAACCATACAACATTGTTGGAGATACTATTCCTTCAAACATACCCATTTTTGCGTTCCAAGATAATGTTCTCGACTTCGAAACATTCTTCAAGGCTCCCAGGATTTTCGCCCCCTCCCCCACCCTATGATTCACTTCCGCTTCCATGGTTCCATCCGCTGCCAGATCCACTCCCAGATATCTAAAACACTTTACTTCCTCCAGTTTTTCTTCATTCAAACTTACCTCTCAATTGACTTGACCCTCAACCCTACTGTACCTAATAACCTTGCTTTTACTCACATTTCCTCTTAACTTTCTTCTTTCACACACTTTACCAAACTCAGTCACCAGCTTCTGCAGTTTCTCACATGAATCAGCCACCAGCGCTGTATCATCAGCGAACAACAACTGACTCACTTCCCAAGCTCTGTCATCCACAACAGACTTCATACTTGCCCCTCTTTCCAAAACTCTTGCATTCACCTCCCTAACAACCCCATCCATAAACAAATTAAACAACCATGGAGACATCACACACCCCTGCCGCAAACCTACATTCACTGAGAACCAATCACTTTCCTCTCTTCCTACACGTACACATGCCTTGCATCCTCGATAAAAACTTTTCACTGCTTCTAACAACTTGCCTCCCACACCATATATTCTTAATACCTTCCACAGAGCATCTCTATCAACTCTATCATATGCCTTCTCCAGATCCATAAATGCTACATACAAATCCATTTGCTTTTTTAAGTATTTCTCACATGCATTCTTCAAAGCAGACACCTGATCCACACATCCTCTAACACTTCTGAACCACACTGCTCTTCCCCACTCAGGTGCTCTTTACATGCCTTCACCCTCTCAATCAATACCCTCCCATATAATTTACCAGGAATACTCAACAAACTTGTACATCTGTAATTTGAGCACTCACTCTTATCCCCTTTGCCTTTGTACAATGGCACTATGCACGCATTCCGCCAATCCTCAGGCACCTAACCATGAGTCATACATACATTAAATAACCTTACCAACCAGTCAACAATACAGTCACCCCATTTTTTAACAGATTCCACTGCAATACCATCCAAACCTGCTGCCTTACCGGGTTTCATCTTCCGCAAAGCTTTTACTACCTCTTCTCTGTTTACCAAATCATTTTCCCTAACCCTCTCACTTTGCACACCACCTCGAACAAAACACCCTATATCTGCCACTCTATCAACATCAAAGACATTCAACAAACCTTCAAAATACTCACTCCATCTCCTTCTCACATCACCACTACTTGTTATCACCTCCCCATTTGCGCCCTTCACTGAAGTTCCCATTTGCTCCCTTGTCTTACGCACTTTATTTACCACCTTCCAGAACTTCTTTTTATTCTCCCTAAAATCTAATGATACTCTCTCACCCCAACTCTCATTTGCCCTCTTTTTCACCTCTTGCACCTTTCTCTTGACCTCCTGTCTCTTTCTTTTATACATCTGCCACTCAATTGCATTTTTTCCCTGCAAAAATCGCCCAAATACCTCTCTCTTTTCTTTCACTAATAATCTTACTTCTTCATCCCACCACTAACTACCCTTTCTAATCAACCCACCTCCAAAGCTTTTCATGCCACAAGCATCTTTTGCGCCCTCTATCACTGATTCCCTACATACATCCCATTCCTCCCCCACTCCCCTTACTTCCATTGTTCTCACTTTTTTCCATTCTCTACTCATTCTCTCCAAGTACTTCCTCACACAATTCTCCTTCCCAAGCTCACTTACTCTCACCACCCTCTTCACCCCAACATTCACTCTTCTTTTCTGAAAACCCTTACAAATCTTCACCTTAGCCTCCACAAGATAATGATCAGACATCCCTCCAGTTGCACCTCTCAGCACATTTACATCCAAAAGTCTCTCTTTCACGCGCCTGTCAATTAACACGTAATCCAATAACGCTCTCTGACCATCTCTCCTACTTACATACGTATACTTATATATATCTCGCTTTTTAAACCAGATATTCCCAATCACCAATCCTTTTTCAGCACATAAATCTACAAGCTCTTCACCATTTTCATTTACAACACTGAACACCCTATGTATACCAATTATTCCCTCAACTGCCACATTACTCACCTTTGCATTCAAATCACCAATCACTATAACCCGTTCCTGTGCATCAAAACCACTAACACAGTCATTCAGCTGCTCCCAAAACACTTGCCTCTCATATATATATATATATATATATATATATATATATATATATATATATATATATATATATATATATATATATATATATATATATATATATATATATATATATATATATATATATATATATATATATATATATATATATATATATATATATATATATATATATATATATATATATATATATATATATATATATATATATATATATATATATATATATATATGTATGTATATGCAGTCTGTTGTGGATGAGAGAGCTTGGGAAGTGAGTCAGTTGTTGTTCGCAGATGATACAGCGCTGGTGGCTGATTCACGTGAGAAAGTGCAGAAGCTGGTGACTGAGTTTGGTAAAGTGTGTGAAAGAAGAAAGTTAAGAGTAAATGTGAATAAGAGCAATGTAATTGGGTACAGTAGGGTTGCTGGTCAAGTCAATTGGGAGGTAAGTTTGAATGAAGAAAAACTGGAGGAAGTAAACCGTTTTAGATATCTGGGAGTGGATCTGGGAGCGGATGGAACCATAGAAGCGGAAGTGAATCATGGGGGGGCCGGAAATTATGGGAGCCTTGAAGAATGTTTGGAAGTCGAGAACATTACCTCGGAAAGCAAAAATCGGTATTTTTGAAGGAATGGTGTTTCCAACAATGTTGTATGGCTGCGAGGCGTGGGCTATGGATAGAGTGGTACGCAGGAGGTAGGATGTGCTGGAAATGAGATGTTTGAGGACTATATGTGGTGTGAGAAGGTTTGATCTAGTAAGTAATGTAAGGGTAAGAGAGATGTGTGGAAATGAAAAGAGTGTGGTTGAGGGAGGAGAAGAGTGTGTTTTGAAATGGTTTGGTCACATGGAGAGAATGAGTGAGAAAAGATTGACCAAAAGGTATATGTGTCAGAGGTGGAGGGAACGCGGAGAAGTGGGAGACCAAATTGGAGGTGGAAAGATGGAGTGAAAAAGATTTTGTGTGATCGGGGCCTCAACATGCAGGAGGGTGAAAAGCGTGCAAGGAATAGAGTGAATTGGAACGATGTGGTATACCGGGGTCGAGGTGCTGTGAATGGATAGAACCAGGGCATGTGAAGCGTCTGGGGTAAACCATGAAAAGTTCTGTGGGGCCTGGATGTGGAAAGGGAACTGTGGTTTCGGTGCATTATTACATGACATAGAGGCTGAGTGTGAACGAATGGGGCCTATGTTGTCCTTTCCTAGTGCTACCTCGCACACATGAGGGGGGAGGGGGTTGTTATTCCATATGTGATGAGTTGGCGGTGGGAATAAATAAAGGCATACAGCATGAATTATGTACATGTGTATATATGTATATGTCTGTATGTGTATATGTATGTGTACATTGAAATGCATAGGTATGTATATTTGCGTGTGTGGTCGTGTATGTATATACATGTGTATGTGGGTGGGTTGGGCCATTCTTTCGTCTGTTTCCTTGCGTTATCTCGCTAACGCGGATACAGCGACAAAGCAAATTAAATAATAAAAGAAATATATATATATATATATATATATATATATATATATATATATATATATATATATATATATATATATATATATATATATATATATATTTTTTTTTTTTTTTTTATACTTTGTCGCTGTCTCCCGCGTTTGCGAGGTAGCGCAAGGAAACAGACGAAAGAAATGGCCCAACCCCCCCCCCCCATACACATGTACATACACACGTCCACACACGCAAATATACATACCTACACAGCTTTCCATGGTTTACCCCAGA
Source organism: Panulirus ornatus (assembly GCF_036320965.1). Classification (NCBI taxonomy): domain Eukaryota; kingdom Metazoa; phylum Arthropoda; class Malacostraca; order Decapoda; family Palinuridae; genus Panulirus; species Panulirus ornatus. The sequence goes on from NC_092237.1 coordinate 35,428,068, forward strand.
CGCTTCACATGCCTTGCTTCAATCCACTGACAGCACGTCAACCCCTGTATACCACATGACTCCAATTCACTCTATTTCTTGCCCTCCTTTCACCCTCCTGCATGTTCAGGCCCCGATCACACAAAATCTTTTTCACTCCATCTTTCCACCTCCAATTTGGTCTCCCTCTTCTCCTCGTTCCCTCCACCTCCGACACATATATCCTCTTGGTCAATCTCTCCTCACTCATTCTCTCCATGTGCCCAAACCATTTCAAAACACCCTCTTCTGCTCTCTCAACCACGCTCTTTTTATTTCCACACATCTCTCTTACCCTTACGTTACTTACTCGATCAAACCACCTCACACCACACATTGTCCTCAAACATCTCATTTCCAGCACATCCATCCTCCTGCGCACATCTCTATCCATAGCCCACGCCTCGCAACCATACAACATTGTTGGAACCACTATTCCCTCAAACATACCCATTTTTGCTTTCCGAGATAATGTTCTCGACTTCCACACATTTTTCAAGGCTCCCAAAATTTTCGCCCCCTCCCCCACCCTATGATCCACTTCCGCTTCCATGGTTCCATCCGCTGACAGATCCACTCCCAGATATCTAAAACACTTCACTTCCTCCAGTTTTTCTCCATTCAAACTCACTTCCCAATTGACTTGACCCTCACCCCTACTGTACCTAATAACCTTGCTCTTATTCACATTTACTCTCAACTTTCTTCTTCCACACACTTTACCAAACTCAGTCACCAGCTTCTGCAGTTTCTCACATGAATCAGCCACCAGCGCTGTATCATCAGCGAACAACAACTGACTCACTTCCCAAGCTCTCTCATCCCCAACAGACTTCATACTTGCCCCTCTTTCCAGGACTCTTGCATTTACCTCCCTTACAACCCCATCCATAAACAAATTAAACAACCATGGAGACATCACACATCCCTGCCGCAAACCTACATTCACTGAGAACCAATCACTTTCCTCTCTTCCTACACGTACACATGCCTTACATCCTCGATAAAAACTTTTAACTGCTTCTAACAACTTGCCTCCCACACCATATATTCTTAATACCTTCCACAGAGCATCTCTATCAACTCTATCATATGCCTTCTCCAGATCCATAAATGCTACATACAAATCCATTTGCTTTTCTAAGTATTTCTCACATACATTCTTCAAAGCAAACACCTGATCCACACATCCTCTACCACTTCTGAAACCGCACTGCTCTTCCCCAATCTGATGCTCTGTACATGCCTTCACCCTCTCAATCAATACCCTCCCATATAATTTACCAGGAATACTCAACAAACTTATACCTCTGTAATTTGAGCACTCACTCTTATCCCCTTTGCCTTTGTACAATGGCACTATGCACGCATTCCGCCAATCCTCAGGCACCTCACCATGAGTCATACATACATTAAATAACCTTACCAACCAGTCAACAATACAGTCACCCCCTTTTTTAATAAATTCCACTGCAATACCATCCAAACCTGCTGCCTTGCCGGCTTTCATCTTCCGCAAAGCTTTTACTACCTCTTCTCTGTTTACCAAATCATTTTCCCTAACCCTCTCACTTTGCACACCACCTCGACCAAAACACCCTATATCTGCCACTCTGTCATCAGACACATTCAACAAACCTTCAAAATACTCATTCCATCTCCTTCTCACATCACCGCTACTTGTTATCACCTCCCCATTTACGCCCTTCACTGAAGTTCCCATTTGCTCCCTTGTCTTACGCACCCTATTTACCTCCTTCCAGAACATCTTTTTATTCTCCCTAAAATTTACTGATAGTCTCTCACCCCAACTCTCATTTGCCCTTTTTTTCACCTCTTGCACCTTTCTCTTGACCTCCTGTCTCTTTCTTTTATACTTCTCCCACTCAATTGCATTTTTTCCCTGCAAAAATCGTCCAAATGCCTCTCTCTTCTCTTTCACTAATACTCTTACTTCTTCATCCCACCACTCACTACCCTTTCTAAACAGCCCACCTCCCACTCTTCTCATGCCACAAGCATCTTTTGCGCAATCCATCACTGATTCCCTAAATACATCCCATTCCTCCCCCACTCCCCTTACTTCCATTGTTCTCACCTTTTTCCATTCTGTACACAGTCTCTCCTGGTACTTCCCCACACAGGTCTCCTTCCCAAGCTCACTTACTCTCACCACCTTCTTCACCCCAACATTCACTCCTCTTTTCTGAAAACCCATACTAATCTTCACCTTAGCCTCCACAAGATAATGATCAGACATCCCTCCAGTAGCACCTCTTAGCACATTAACATCCAAAAGTCTCTCTTTCGCACGCCTGTCAATTAACACGTAATCCAATAACGCTCTCTGGCCATCTCTCCTACTTACATAAGTATACTTATGTATATCTCGCTTTTTAAACCAGGTATTCCCAATCATCAGTCCTTTTTCAGCACATAAATCTACAAGCTCTTCACCATTTCCATTTACAACACTGAACACCCCATGCATACCAATTATTCCCTCAACTGCCACATTACTCACCTTTGCATTCAAATCACCCATCACTATAACCCGGTCTCGTGCATCAAAACCGCTAACACACTCATTTAGCTGCTCCCAAAACACTTGCCTCTCATGATCTTTCTTCTCATGCCCAGGTGCATATGCACTAATAATCACCCACCTCTCTCCATCAACTTTCAATTTTACCCATATTAATCGAGAATTTACTTTCTTACATTCTATCACATATATATATATATATATATATATATATATATATATATATATATATATATATATATATATATATATATATATATATATATATATGCCTTGGAAAGGATCACAATTTTGCGCGTGATCAAGATATTCCTCTGAGTCCACGGGGAAAATGAAACACGAAAAGATCCCAAGTGCACTTGCGTGTAAAAACCACATCATCAGGGGAGACACAAGAGAGAAATACAACAGTCAGTTGATATACATCGAAGAGACGAAGCTAGGACGCCATTTGGTAATCATGTGATTGTCCAAAACATAAAACGAGCGTTCATAAACCTATCATTTTACAAATCTTATCAATAATAAAGTTATCTAATTTGTATAGACCATCACTAATATTAAGATTACAATTCTTTGTGTTTTTGATAATAGAAGATTCAATGATATTTCTCTTAGTAATAGAGTTAATAACTGAGATGGTGTTACTCCAGTCAATACAATGATCATAGTTTTTAACATGATAAAACAAGGCATTTGATTCTTGTCCCGTTCTTATACTATATTTATGTTGCTTAAGTCTAACAGAAAGATCCTTACAAGTCAGACCAACATACAATTTATCACAGTTTCCACAAGGCACTTTATAGATGGAACCAAGAGAATTTTCAGGCGAATTCCTGATTAAGATATTCATTATAATATTATTGTTGCTAAAGGCAACATTTACATTAAAGGATTTAAGCAACATGGAAGCAAAGTGAAATTATTCTCAAAAGGGAGAACTAAAAGATTCTTGGTGTCATTTGAGGTTTGGGCTCAACTCCATAAAATCATTTCTTCGCTAACTTAAGGGATTTATCAATGAAAGATCTATGGTTCTTTAACTAGGATTCAATAGAATATATCTTCTCAAACTCATCATCAATAAATTCTGGACTGCAAATACGTCATGCCCTAAGGAACATTGATTGAAATGATGATAACTTAACTCTGTCAGGTCGAGATGAGTAATAATGGATATATGAGCATACATTGGTGGGTTTTCTGTATATGCTAAACTTAAACTTCTTTCCCTGTCTAGGGGTCATGCTATCTAAAAATGGTAGCATACCATTATTCTCTTTTTCTACAGTAAATTTGATGGAAGGTACTAAATTGTTAAGAAAGGGGAGAAATATTTGTAAATTTTCATTTGTTGGCCAAACACAAAGAACATCATCGACATACGTAAACCGAATTGCATCAGAAGTTAAGATATCCTTTAGTAATTTTGTTTCAAAAAATTCCCTATAAAGATTACTTAGTACAGCTGAAAGAGAGTTACCCATTGCCATACCAAATCTTTGAGCATAATAATCTCCATTGAATTGAAATACAAAGTCTTTTATACACAATTTTATCAGTTTAATGAAATTAGACCTTGAAACAGGTAAATGAATATCATCCAAGACATCAAATAGATATTCTAAAAGGCCATCAACTGGAACTTTAGTGAAAAGTGAGGAAACATCGAAGCTAACTAGTTTGAAATCAAAATTAATATTGACATTGTTTAGTTTGTTGACTAAATCTACATTGTTCATGATATTAGAATTTGATACCTTACCCACTAAAGGGCTAAATAAAGAAACTAACCAATTTGACAGTTTATATGTGATGGAGCTTACTGAACTCACTCTAGGTCTTGCTGGAAAATTCTGTTTATGGGTTTTGATAAGTTCATGCATATATGGCAATGAAGGGGACAAAGATAATAAACTTTTCATAAAAAAATGTTACCTTTCAACAACAACTTCATTTATTTACTGAAGATAGAATTAATTGCTTCTAGAGTATTTTTACTAAGTTGAGAATATGTTGTATTATCATTTAGAAGATCATTCATTTTAGATAAATAGTTACTTTTGTCTAAAATCACAACAATGTTAGCCTTATTTGCTTTAGTAATATGTATATCCTTGTCTTTTTTTAAGGTGCTAATAACTCTTATGAAACTTTTAGGGCAATTAGCTTCCACTGGTTTTGACAAAATTGCATACACTAAACCCTTACAGATATTAATATCATCATTACTTAAGTTACTGTATTATTCTAAATTACAAAAAGACTTTGTGACATCAACACAGGTGGCTTCACTGTTAGAGCACACAAAACTTAAACCATAGCCTAATGCACGCACGAAATCTTTATCTAGTTGTTCATTAGACAGGTTTACCACAAAAGATGGGTTTGTGTTCTTGGTCCAGTCGCTGTTTTCAATAAGATGGTCCAACTTACGATTTAGTGACACTTGTAGCCTATTGCGTTCTTACTTTAATTCACCATAGCAATAGTCCAACATCCGGTTCTTCCAGTGTGTCGGTATTGCTATTTGAAAGGCAGGTTTCTTCTCTCTTGAAATGCGAAAAGCCTCCTCCATTTGAAGTTTCTTTAATTTAATGTTTTTCTTTAAAACAATATTTTGAAATTGGTCAAATGGTCGACCAGACAGCTGCAACAAACGTTGAGGTAGGACAGATCTTGGCATCACTTGTTCATCAAGGCATTTCCTAAGGAATTCAAATGGTAACTTCAGTTAGTGAGCTTTGATTATCAATTTGGAGAAAGCAGTAACGAAAGGAGAAAGTCCAGGACAGCTTGTAGAGAAGTAATAGATGAGTCGTGTGGAATCCATGTTGGAAAGGATTACAATTTTGCGCGTGATCAAGATATTCCTATGCGTCCACGGGGAAAATGAAACACGAAAAGTTCCCAAGTGCACTTTCGTGTAATAATCACATAATCAGGGGAGACACACGAGATAATATAACAGTTAGTTGATATACATCGAAGAGACGAAGCTAGGACGCCATTTGGTAAACATGTGATTGTCCAAAACATACAACGAGAGTTCATAAACTAATCATTTTACAAATCTTATCAACAATAAAGTTATCTAATTTGTATACACCATCACTAATATTAAGATTATAATCTTTGTGTATTTGATAATAGAAGATTCAATGATATTTCTCTCAGTAATAGAGTTAATAGATGAGATGGCGTTACTCCAGTCAATACAATGATCATAGATTTTAACATGATTAAACAAAGCATTAGATTCTTGTCCCGTTCTTATACTATATTCATGTTGCTTAAGTCTAAGAGAAAGATCCTTTACAAGTCTTACTAACATAGAATTTATCAGTTTCCAGATGGCACTTTATAGATGCAACCAAGAGAAGTTTCAGGTGAATTCGTGATTAAGATATTTTTTATTATATCATTGTTGCTAAAGACAACATTTATATTAAATGATTTAAGCAACATGGGAAGCAAAGTGAAATTATTATTAAAAGGGAGAACTAAAAGATTCTTGGTGTCAATTTAAGATTTGGGCTCAACTCCATAAGATTATTTCTTTGCTAACTTAAGGGATTTATCAATGAAAGATCTATGGTTCTTTAACTTAGATCCAATAGAATATATCTTCTCAAACTCATCATCAACAAACTCTGGACTGGAAACACGTAATGCCCTAAGGAACATTGATTGAAATGATGATAATTTAACTCTGTCAGGTCAAGATGAGTAATAATGGATATATGAGCATACATTGGTGGGTTTTCTGTATATACTAAACTTAAACTTCTTTCCTTGTCTATGGATCATGCAATCTAAAAATGGTTACATACCATTATTCTCATTTTCTACAGTAAATTTGATGGAAGATACGAGATTGTTAAGAAAGGGGAGAAATATTTGTAAATTTTCATTTGTTGGCCAAACACAAAGAACATCATCGACATACGTAAACCGAATTTCATTAGAAGGTAAGATATCCTTTAGTGATTTTGTTTCAAAAAATTCCCTATAAAGATTACTTAGTACAGCTGAAAGAGGGTTACCCATTGCCATACCAAATCTTTGAGCTTAATGATCTCCATTAAATTGAAATACAAAGTCTTTTATACACAATTTTATTAGTTCAATGAAATTAGACTTTGAAACAGATAAATGAATATCATCCAAGACATCAAATAGATATTCTAAAAGGTCATCAACTGGAACTTTAGTGAAAAGTGAGGAAACATCGAAGCTGACTAGTTTGAAATCAAAATTAATATTGATATTGTTTAGTTTGTTGACTAAATCTACATTTTTCATGATATTAGAGTTTGATTCTTTACCCACTAAAGGGCTAAATAAAGAAACAAACAAATTTTTCAATTTATATGTGATGGAGCCTACTGAACTCACTCTAGGTCTTGCTGGAAAATTCTGTTAAAGGGTTTTGATAAGTTCATGCATATATGGCAATGAAGGGGACAAAGATGATAAACTTTTCATAAGAGAAATGTTACCTGTCAACAACAACTTCATTTACATATTGAAGATAGAATTAACTGCTTCTAGGGGATTTTTACTAAGTTGAGAATATGTTGTGTTATCATTTAGAAGATCATTCATTTTAGATAAATAGTTACTTTTGTCTAAAATCACAACAGTGTTAGCCTTATTTGCTTTAGTAATATGTATATCCTTGTCTTTTTTTAAGATGCTAATAACTCTTATGAATCTTTTAGGGCAATCAGCTTCCACTGGTTTTGACAAAATTGCATACACTAAACCCTTACAGGTATTAATATCATCATTACTTAAATTACTGTATTTTTCTAAATTATAAAAAGACTTTGTGACATCAACACAGCTGGTTTCTCTGTTAGAGCACACAAAACTTAAACCATAGCCTAATGCACACAGGAAATCTTTATGTAGTTGTTCATTAGACAGGTTTACCACAAAAGATGGGTTTGTGTTCTTGGTCCAGTCGCTGTTTTAAATAAGATGGTCGAACTTACGATTTAGTGACACTTGTAGCCTACTGCGTTCTTTCCTTAATTCACCATAGCAATAGTCCAACATCCAGTTCTTCCAGTGTGTCGGTATTGCCATTTGAAAGGCTGGTTTCTTTCTCTATTGAAATGCGAAAAGCCTCCTCTATTTGAAGTTTCTTTAATTCAATGTTTTTCTTTAAAACAATATTTTGCAATTGGTCAAATGGTCGACCAGACAGCTGCAACAAACGTTGGGGTAGGACAGATCTTGGCATCACTTGTTCATCAAGGCATTTCTTAAGGAATTCAAATGGTAACTTCAGTTAGTGAGCTTTGATTAGCAAGTTGGAAAAAGCAGTAACGAAAGGAGAAAGTCCAGGACAGCTTGTAGAGAAGTAATAGAAGAGTCGTGTGGAATCCATGTTGGAAAGGATCACAATTTTGCGCGTGATCAAGATATACCTATGCGACACTGGGAAAATGAAACACGAAAAGTTCCCAAGTGCACTTTCCTGTAATAATCACATAATCAGGGGAGACACAAGAGATAATATAACTGTCAGTTGATATACATCGAAGAGACGAAGCTTGGACACCATTTGGTAAACATGTGGTTGTCCAAAACATACAACGAGAGTTCATAAACTAATCATTTTACAAATCTTATCAACAATAAAGTTATCTAATTTGTAAACACCATCACTAGTATTAAGATTATAATTCTTTGTGTATTTGATAATAGAAGATTCAATTATATTTCTCTTAGTAATAAAGTTAGAGTTAATAACAGAGATGGCGTTACTCCAGTCAATACAATGATCATAGATTTTAACATGATTAAAAAAGGCATTTGATTCTTGTCCTGTTCTTATACTATATTTACATTGCTTAAGTCTAAGAGAAAGATCCTTACAAGTCTTACAAACATAGAATTTATCAGTTTCCAGAAGGCACTTTATAGATGCAACCAAGAGAATTTTCAGGTGAATTCGTGATTAAGATATTTTTTATAGTATTATTGTTGCTAAAGACAACATTTACTTTAGAGGATTTAAGCAACATGGGAAGCAAAGTGAAATTATTATTAAAAGGGAGAACTAAAAGATTCTTGGTGTCATTTGAGATTTGGGCTCAAAACCATAACATTATTTCTTTGCTAACTTAAGGGATTTATCAATGAAAGATTTTTGGTTCTTTAACTTAGATCCAATAGAATATATCTTCTCAAACTCATCATCAATAAACTCTGGACTGCAAATACGTAAAGCCCTAAGGAACATAGATTGAAATGATGATAATTTAACTCTGTCATGTCGAGATGAGTAATAATGGATATATGAGCATACATTGGTGGGTTTTCTGTATATGATAAACTTAAACTTCTTTCCATGTCTATGGATCATGCAATCTAAAAATGGTAGCATACCATTATTCTCATTTTCTACAGTAAATATGATGGAAGGTACTAAAGTGTTAAGTAAGGGGAGAAATATTTGTAAATTTTCATTTGTTGGCCAAACACAAAGAACATCATCGACATACGTAAACCGAATTGCATCAGAAGTTAAGATATCCTTTAGTAATTTTGTTTCAAAAAATTCCCTATAAAGACTACTTAGTACAGCTGAAAGAGGGTTACCCATTGCCATACCAAATCTTTGAGCATAATAATCTCCATTAAATTGAAATACAAAGTCTTTTATACACAATTTTAACAGTTCAATGAAAATAGACTTTGAAACAGGTAAATGAATATCATCCAAGACATCAAATAGATATTCTAAAAGGTCATCAACTGGAACTTTAGTGAAAAGTGAGGAAACATCGAAGCTAACTAGTTTGAAATCAAGATTGATACTGATATTGTTTAGTTTGTTGACTAAATCTACATTGTTCATGATATTAGAATTTGATACCTTACACACTAAAGGGCTAAATAAAGAAACTAACCAATTTGACAATTTATATGTGACGGAGCTTACTGAACTCACTCTAGGTCTTGCTGGAAAATTCTGTTTATGGGTTTTGATAAGTTCATGCATATATGGCAATGAAGGGGACAAAGATGACAAACTTTTCATAAGAGAAATGTTACCTTTCAACAACAACTTCATTTATTTATTGAAGATAGAATTAACTGCATCTAGGGGATTTTTACTAAGTTGAGAATATGTTGTGTTATCATTTAGAAGATCATTCATTTTAGATAAATAGTTACTTTTGTCTAAAATCACAACAGTGTTAGCCTTATTTGCTTTAGTAATATGTATATCTTTGTCTTTTTTTAAGGTGTTAATATCTCTTATGAATCTTTTAGGGCAATTAGCTTCCACTGGTTTTGACAAAATTGCGTACACTAAACCCTTACAGATATTGATACCATCATTACTTAAATTACTCTATTTTTCTGAATTGCAAAAAGACTTTGTGACATCAACACAGCTGGCTTCTCTGTTAGAGCACACAAAACTTAAACTATAGCCTAATACACACAAGAAATCTTCATCTAGTTTTTCATTAGACAGGTTTACCACAAAAGATGGGTTTGTGTTCTTGGTCCAGTCGCTGTTTTAAATAAGATGGTCGAACTTACGAATTAGTGACACTTGTAGCCTATTGCGTTTTTTCTTTAATTCACCATAGCAATAGTCCAACATCCGGTTCTTCCAGTGTGTCGGTATTGCCATTTGAAAGGCAGGTTTCTTCTCTCTTGAAATGCGAAAAGCCTCCTCTATTTGAAGTTTCTTTAATTCAACGTTTTTCTTTAAAACAATATTTTGAAATTGGTCAATTGGTCGACCAGACAGCTGCAACAAACGTTGAGGTAGGACAGATCTTGGCATCACTTGTTCATCAAGGCATTTCCTAAGGAATTTAAATCATAACTTCAGTTAGTGAGCTTTGATTAGCAATTTGGAGAAAGCAGTAACGAAAGGAGAAAGTCCAGGACAGCTTGTAGAGAAGTAATAGATGAGTCGTGTGGAATCCATGTTGGAAAGGATCACAATTTTGCGCGTGATCAAGATATTCCAATGCGTCCACGGGGAAAATGAAACACGAAAAGTTCCCAAGTGCACTTTCGTGTAATAATCACATAATCAGGGGAGACACACGAGATAATATAACAGTCAGTTGATATACATCGAAGAGACGAAGCTAGGACGCCATTTGGTAAACATGTGATTGTCCAAAATATACAACGAGAGTTCATAAACTAATCATTTTACAAATCTTATCAACAATAAAGTTATCTAATTTTTATACACCATCACTAATATTAAGATTATAATTCTTTGTGTATTTGATAATAGAAAATTCAATGATATTTCTCTTAGTAATAACGTTAGAGTTAATAACTGAGATGGCGTTACTCCAGTCAATACAATGATCATAGTTTTTAACATGATTAAACAAAGCATTTGATTCTTTTCCCGTTCTCATTCTATATTTATGTTGCTTAAGTCTAAGAGAAAGTTCCTTACAAGTCTTACTAACATAGAATTTATCAGTTTCCAGAAGGCACTTTGCAGATGCAACCAAGAGAATTATAAGTTTGTCTAGTATAGCTGGTATGTTGTATGGGAGGGTAGTGACTGAGATTGTACAGGCATGTAAAGAGCATTAGAAAAGGGAGGAACAGCATCTATGGCTCTGAAAAAACAACACATGCTAGGGTTGCCAGAGATGCCTTATGGAAGGTCTTAAGAGTATATGGTTTGGTTTGGGAAGAAAGCTGCTAGAAGCATCAAGAAGCTTCTATCAAGAGTGTAAGGCATTTGTAAGAGTAAGAAGACAGAAGAATGAGAGGTTCCAGGTAAAGGTTGGTCATGGTAGAGGTGCATATAATGTCTTCATGGCTGGTAAAACAAATATTAGTGAACAATGTGTCTCTAGATGTTGATAGGACGTGTGGATCACATGTTTGCTTTAAACAATATTCGTGAGAAGTACATAAAGAAACAATTAGGATTTGTATGTGGCATTTATGGGTCTGAAGAGAATCCATGATAGAACTGACCGAGATACCATGAGGAAGGTCTTGAGAGTATATGACGTGGGAGGAAAGCTGCTGGATGCATTAAAGATTTTATATCAATGGTATGAGGAGTGTGTAAGAGTAAGAAGATGAAGAATGAGTGGTTCCAAGTGAAGGTTGGTAATGGCAGAGGTATGTAAAGTCATCATGGCTGTTAAATTTGTTTATGGATATGGTGGTGAGGGAGGTAAATACGAGTCGAAATACGGGCGAGTATGCAGTCATTTGGCTATGAGGGGAGTCTGAGAAGTTCGCTGCTGTTTGCTGATGACAAGGCACTAGAGGCAGATCTGAATGAGAAACTGCAGAAGTTGATGACTAGATTTGGAAAAGCGTGTGAAAGGAGGAAGTTGAGAACAAATGCAAATGAAATGAAAGTGATAGCATGGTAGAGGACATGTTATTTGGGTTAAAAGTCTAAATGGAGAAAATCTGGACTATGTGAATTGTTTTAGAGACCTGGCTGTGAACATAGCAACAAATGGAAGCATGGGAGCGGCAGTGAGCCATAAAGTGGATGGGCACTAAGGAATGGGTGGAAAAAGTAGTCGTTACCTGAGTGGGCGAAAATAGGTATGTTTGAAGGCATATTAGTTCCAGCAATACTGTATGGATGCGAGGCATGAGCTTAAGATGTGGAGGGAAGATACTGTAAAGTGGACTGTCCAGCTTTCACACGGTCCATGGAAATGAATTCTAGAACTTCAATAATCATGATTTCGCATCCGCAGATCATCCAGTCTCATATTTCATGGACATGTCCAACCAAGCCAGTAACACAAATATATGGAAAATAATTCATCCCAAACATCCCCCATAGGTTACATGTCTCATCAAACAAACTACTCAGACAAAACAAGATATCATCAATATATGTCAGAAAACAGATAGAAACTTTAGAAAACACCACATTTCAGAGTACTGAAAGGCAAACTGAAAACTGGTACTCAATCCACAACACGAGAAACCACAAAACCCAAAGAAACCAGTTCTGGTGCACTTTAAAGAAGGTCCACGCTTACCGCACCAATCCAGCCAGCTCTCCCTCACAATTCGTTCATGACCTATTCCAATGATGTCCCTTCTCCGAAACCATACACAGACATACCAATGAGACACTTCTCAAAACTCATCCACAAACCACACTACGAAACAGCGAAATATGATAATGCCAACACAAAATACACCCAAAAGCAGCTACCCAGTCACCCTTTACTCTCTCCAATACAAAAAGAAATACAATCAAAACCTTGAGGACAACAAATTGAACTTTCACATGAAACACCTAGCCCACTTGCAATCCAAACACCTACAGATATCTTCAATGTAGACAAATGTGATGCTATGCACTTTGGGATAAGAATAAGAAATACGACCTTCAAATATGCGAAAAACCTCTGAATAAAGTGAATGAGGAGAAAGATCTTAGAGTGTTGTTAACAGTTTGAACTATACTAAACAGTGTCCTGCGGCAAGTGAAAAAGGGGACCGGATGCTTGGTTGATCATACCTTGGAACATTGACAACAAAACACCAGATATGATTTTGACCCTTTTGTGTGCGGTCCAGCTGTGGTCCCCAGACTATGATAAAGATGAGAAAATAACTGGAACAAGTACAGGCACGAGTGGCAAAATTGGTTCTAGTTCACATAAATCTGATGTACAAAGAAAGGCTAAGGTGATTTAAGTCTCGTTTATCTTGAGAAGCGTATACTTCGCATTGAAACCATATGATTCTCAGACATTTTGAATAGATTCGATAACGAATATTATGCTTGAAATACAAGAAAATGTATTTACCAGGAAAAAATTGGAGTACAGCTTAAAGCTATGAGATGTGATACTTTCATGGGAAAAAGTTCACAGCAAATTGATGCGTTGAGCGTTGGGGCTAGCTGCCACCAAACGTCCTTAGTGCAAAATTTATGAATATCTCCAAATACTGGTTATATAAAATTTTCCATCAGTTCAGTTAGCTACTAAATGAACACAGGAAGAAATATACACACAATTTTATTACTATTTTCTCATTCTAGACCCCAAGAGTATACTCTGGTGCAGCAGGGTGCGATATTGTAGGAAGATTTCTACTCTGTTAAAGTCCATGCAGGCTTACTTAACATGTGCATAGTTTTTCTTTCAGTCTTTTTCCTGACAGCTTTTTGGGCTGGAGTGGAGGGCTAAAGGCCTGTCTACACGAGCGGGCCTGATCGGCGGGTTTGCCCGTTAACGGGCAAATTCTGGCGGGCCTGCCCGTGAATGTTGTCCACACGACCGAAGTGATGAACAGCCGGGCCTGCCCGACGATGTTGCCAGTAGCGGGTGGAGTGCGGTACGAGAACCATGGTGCCTAGCATTGTCAAGAAAAAGATTTTGTGCTCTATGATAATAGCTTTGTGTCTCAAGAAGAAAAAGAAGAAAAGGATATGGTGTAAAGATTGGTTAAAGAAACGAAGTATGTTTGGGAGCACTGCAACAATACTTCATGAACTACAAAGTAGTGAGGAACACGACTTCAGAAATTACCTGAGGATGAGTGCAAGCACTTTTTACATCTTGTTATCAAAGGTGGAGCCATACATAGTGAAGAAAGACTCAGTTATTAGAAACAGCATTACAGCAGAAGCTCGTCAGGAAGCAACTCTGCGATTTTTAGCAAGTGGGTCTACTTATTCGGAGTTGCAGTACAGCACACGCATATCAAAGCAAAGCTTGTCCCGCATAATGCTCTCTCATCTCCGTAGCAATATCCTTCACTGCTGTTATGCGTTTGTCTCTGTTCTTATAGCATTTCAGCTTCACATTCCATAAACATGGATTCTTACGATAAAGGTCAATCAAAGTACTAGTAAGTGCTTTAGACCAAAAAATTGGTGGCTCACTAGAGTTATCCTGGGCTGCCATCGTTAAATGTTCACTGTGCTACTATACCGTGGGATGAAGGCCCGCTGTGGGTTCACAATATTATCTTGCGTCTGGCAGGGTGGAAACTCCAGCTACCGGGCACCAGCTCAGTGATTTCGCTCGGCGGGCTTTCGGGCAATTTGATCGTTTGCCCGTCAAATATGCCCGTTAACGGGCAAGCCCGCTGATCAGGCTGTAGACAGGCCTTAACATACCCTCTGTTGCCTCTCTCTCTCATGCCAGTTTTCTACTTTCTGAAGTTCTGGATACTTTCACCTCCAGCACTGTACTCCGGGACTCTGACGGCAGTGCTCGCCATCACATCCTTTGAAAAACCCATCGACTCGCTCCATGAACTGGCTCAGGCCCACCGGGATGGCTATACTATTGGCTCCGTCAGGGACTCCAGCTTTGTGGATGCTTTCAAGGTATTTTTTCTTGGTCACAGTTACAGTTTAGAAATACGATAATCTATGTTACACGACTTCATCGTTTACAAGAAGACTAGAAAGTAAGGTTATTTGCTGATATTGGATTTACCTGATTTTGTTGCTTTGCATACATTGTCGTATGGACTTAATGTTAGTTTATCCATAACTAATAAGTAGAGCATATTATGACAAAAGAAAATCTTAAAAAGGTCTTAAAAAGATAAGCATTTATCCGCCCAGTTCACTCTTGTACCCAAACTTATTAATGTTTGCACGGTTTTACTCGTGATGTGTCGGACCGCTTTCCAAATTTTCTGAAAGATCAGTTCCACAAATGTAGTTGACGCCACCGCTTACCATTATTGTTTACAGTTTTACAGTCTCCCACCAAGCTTCAGTTTCTGTTAGCCACTATTGTGATTAATACTCATTACGTGCGGTGACCTGGAATTACTTTTGGCTTCATAAGAACATTCTAATCTCCAGCTTAAATACCGAAAATTGTGTTCTTTTTCATAATACAATCCTTTACAACATGTTGTAATGACAATACGGGCAAAACTTTCTCAAATCAAGGCCATCTTAGGTGAAAAGAGAGATATAGAATTTAGAACCTAGTCAAGGGTCATCTTTAAAAAGATGAAAAACTATAGAAAGAAGAGGAGACGAAAACATTAAGAAAGAATAATTAATAAAGAATCCTTCGTCTTGGATTTTTGTCTAGAGAAGAAAGATTTATTCACAGAAAGAATGAAGACCAGCAGCAACGCAAGTGTCTAGAGTCCAACCCTCGGTGGCAGAGACTCAAAAGACAACTCATGATAATAATGACCAAAATGATGACTGTGTGATACGGAGAGGGAAGTAACATCCAAGCGGAGATGTATAAAACAAAGAGGCAGGAGGTCAAGAGAAATGTACTAAAGGTGAAAAAGAGGGCAAGGTGAAAGCTGGGGTAAGAGAGGATCATTAAATTTTGGAGAAAATAAAAAGATATTTTGGAAGGAGGTAAATAAAGGGCATAAGACAAGAGAACAAATGGGAACCTCGGCGAAGGGGGCAAATGGGAAGGTAATAACATATAGTAGTGAAGTGAGAGGGAGATGCAGTGAGAATTGTGAAGGTTTGTTGAATGTGTTTGATGATAGGAAGGCAGATATAGGGTATATTGGTCGAGGTGGTGTGGGAAGTGAGAGGGTCTGGTAGAATGATCTGGTAAACAGAGAAGAGGTAGTAAAAGCTGTGTGGAAGATGAAAGCTGGCAAAGCGGAGGGTTTGGATGGTATCGTTGTGGAATTTATCAAAAAAGGGGATGAATGTACTGTTCACTGGTTAGTGAGGGCAGTCAGTGTATGTATGGTTCACGGTGAAGAGCCTGAGGATTGGCAGAATGCATGCATAGTGACATTGTACAAAGGCAAAGAGGATAAGGGTGACTTCAAATTACAGAGGTATAAGTTTGTTGAGTATTCCTGGGAATATATATGGGAGGGTATTAATCGAAAGGGTCAAGGCATATACAGAGCATCAGAATGGGGAGGAGCAGTGTGATTTCAAAAGTGGTAGAAGGTGTGTGTATCA
>NC_092237.1:35449563-35524767 GCF_036320965.1 Panulirus ornatus
GCCTCGCAACCATATAACATTGTTGGAACCGCTATTCCTTCAAACATACCCATTTTTGCTTTCTAATCGGAAGATAATGTTGTCGGCTTCCACACATTAATCAACGCTCCCAGAACTTTCACCCCCTTTCCCCACCCTATGATTCACTCCCGGTTCCATGGTTCCATCCGCTGCCAAATACACTCCCAGATATCTAAAACACTTCACTTCCTCCAGTTTTTCTCCATTCAAACTTACCTCCCAACTGACATGTCCCTCAACCCTACTGTACCTAATAACCTTGTTCTTATTCACATTTACTCTCAGCTTTCTTCTTTCACACATTTTGCCAAAGTCAGTTACCAGCTTCTGCAATTTCTCGCACCAGTGATGTATAATCAGCGAAAAACATCTGACTCACTTCCCAGGCTCTCTCATCCACAACAGACTGTATACTTGCCACTCTTCCCAAAACTCTTGCATTAACCTTCCTAACAACCATATACATAAACAAATTAAACAACCATGGAGACATCACACACCGCTGCCGTAAACAAACATTCAGTGAGAACAAATCACTTTCCTCTCTTCCTACACGTACACATGCCTTACATCCTCCATAAAAACTTTTCACTGGTTCTAACAACTTGCCCCCCACACCATATATTCTTAATACCTTCCGTACAGCATCCCGATGAACTCTACCATATGCCTTCTCCAGATCCATAAGTGCTACACACATATCCATTTACTTTCACACATACATCCTTCAAAGCAAACACCTGATCCACACATCCTCTACCACTCCTGAAACCACACTGCTCTTCCCCAATCTGATGCTCTTTACATGCCCTCACCCTCTCAATCAATACCCTACCATATAATTTCCCAGGAATACTTAACAAACTTATACCTCTGTAATTTTGAGCACTCACTTTTATCCCCTTTGCCTTTGTACAATTGCACTATGCAAGCATTCCTCCAATCCTCACCATGACCCATACATACATTAAATAACCTTACCGACCAGGCAACAACAAGGTCACCCCCTTTTTTAAAAAATTCCACTGTAATACCATATAAACCCTCTACCTTGCCGGATCTCATCTTCCGCAAAGCTTTTAATACCTCTTCTCTGTTTACTAAATCATTCTCCCGAACCCTCTCACTTTGCACAACACCTCGACCAAAACACCCTATATCTGCCACTCTGTCATCAAACACATTGAAGAAATCTTCAAAATTCTCACTCCATCTCCTCACATCACCACTACTTGTTATTACCTCCCCATTAGCCCCCTTCACTGAAGTTCCCATTTGTTCCCCTGTCTTACTCACTTTATTTACCTCCTTCTAAAACATCTTTTTATTCTCCCTAAAATTAAATGATACTCTGTCACCCCAACTCTCATTTGCCCTCTTTCTCACCTCTTGCACCTTTCTCCTGACCTCCTGCCTCTTTCTTTTATACATCTGCCACTGATTTGCATTGTTTTCCTGGAGAAATCGTTAAATTCCTCTCTCTTCTCTTTCATTAATAGTCTTACTTCTTCATTCCACAACTCACTACCCTTTCAAATCTGCCCATCTCCCACGCTTCTCATGCCACAAGCATCTTTTGCGCAAGCTTTCACTGCTTCCCTTAATGCATCCCATTTCGCCCCCACTCACCTTATCCCATTGTTCTCACCTTTTTCCTTTCTGTACTCAGTCCCTCCTGGTACTTCCTCACACAAGTCTCCTTCCGAAGCTCACTTATTCTCACCACTCTCTTCACCCCAACATTCTCTCTTCTTTTCTGGAAACCTCTACAAATCTTTACCCTCGCCTCCCTAGGATAATGATGAGACATCCCTCCAGTTGCACCTCTCAGCATATTAACATCCAAAAGTCTCTATTTCGCACGCCTATCAATTAACACGTAATCAATAACGCTCTCTGGCCATCTCTCCTACTTACATATGCATACTTATGTATATCTCTTTTTTTAAACCAGGTATTCCCACTCACCAGTCCTTTTTCAGGAGGGTATTGATTGAGAGAGTGAAGGGATGTACAGAGCATCAGATTGGGGAAGAGCAGTGTGGTTCCAGAAGTGGTAAAAAATGGGTGGATCATGTGTTTGTTTTAAGGAATGTATGTGAGAAATACTTCGAAAAGCAAATGGATTTGTAGGTAACATTTTTGGATCTGGAGAAGGCATATGATAGAGATGATAGAGATGCTCTGTGGAAGGTATTAAGAATATATGGTGTGGGAGGTAGGTTGTTAGAAGCAGTTAAAAGCTTTTATCAAGGATGTAAGGCATGTGTACGTGTAGGAAGAGAGGAAAGTGATTGGTTCTCGGTGAATGTCGGTTTGCGGCAGGGGTGTGTGATGTCTCCATGGTTGTTTAATTTGTTTATGGATGGGGTTGCTAGAGAGGTGAATGCAAGAGTTTTGGAAAGAGGGGCAAGTATGCAGTCTGTTTTGCATGAGAGAGCTTGTGAAGTGAGTCAGTTGTTCGCTGATGATACAGCGCTGGTGGTCGATTTATGTGAGAAACTGCAGAAGCTGGTGACTGACTCTGGAAAAGTGTGTGAAAGAAGAAAGTTGAGAGTAAATGAGATAAGAGCAAGGTTATTAGTTACAGTAGGGTTGAGGGTCATGTCAATTGGGAAGTAAGTTTGAATGGAGAAAAACTAGAGGAATTGAAGTGGTTTAGATATCAGGGAGTGGATTTGGCAGCGGATGGAACCATGGAAGCGGAAGTGAATCATATGGTGGGGGAGGGGGCGATAAGTTCTGGGAGCCTTGAAGAATGTGTGGAAGTCGAGAACATTATCTAGGAAAGCAAAAATGAGTATGTTTGAGGGAATTGTGGTTCCAACAATGTTGTATAGTTACGAGGCGTGGGCTATGTATAGAGTTGTGCGCAGGAGGGTGGATGTGCTGGAAATGAGATGTTTGAGGACAATATGTGGTGTGAGGTGGTTTGATAGAGTAAGTAATAATAGGGAACGAGAGATGTGTGGTAATAAAAAGAGTGTGGTTGAGAGAGCAGAAGAGGGTGTTTTGAAGTGGCTTGGTCACATGGAGAGAATGAGTGAGGAAAGACTGACAAAGAGGATATATGTGTCAGAGGTGGAGGGAACGAGGAGAAGTGGGGGACCATATTGGAGGTGGAAATATAGAGTGAAAAAGATTTTAAGTGAACCGGGCCTGAACATGCAGGAGGGTGAAAGGCATGCAGGGAATAAAGTGAATTGGAACGATGTGTTATACTTTAGTCGACATGCTGTCATTTGATTGAACCAGGGTATGTGAAGCGTCAGGGGTAAACCATGGAAGGTTCTGTGGGGCCTGGATGTGGAAAGGGAGCTGTTGTTTCGGTGCATTATTATATGACAGCTAGAGACTGAATGTGAACGAATGGGGCCTTTGTTGTCTTTTCCTAGCGATACCTCGCACACAAGAGGGGGGAGGGAGTTGTTATTTCTTGTGTTGCGAGGTGGCGATGGGAATGAATAAAGGCAGACAGTATGCATTATGTACAAGTGTATATATGTATATATGTATATACATTGAGATGTATATACATCTTGTCCTCAAACATCTCATTTCCAGTACATCCACCCATCTGCGCACAACTCTATCCATAGCCCACACCTCGCAGCCATGCAACATTGTTGGAACCACTATTCCTTCAAACATACCAATTTTTGCTTTCCGAGATAATGTTCTCGACTTCCAAACATTCTTCAAGGCTCCCAGAATTTTCGCCCCCTCCCCCACCCTATGATCCACTTCCGCTTCCATGGTTCCATCCGCTGCCAGATCCACTCCCCGATATCTAAAACACTCCACTGACAGCACGTCAATCCCGGTATAACATATCGATCCAATGCACTCTATTCCTTGCCCTCCTTTCACCCTCCTGCATGTTCAGGCCCCGATCACACAAAATCTTTTTCACTCCATCTTTCCATCTCCAATTTGGTCTCCCACTTCTCCTCGTTCCCTCCACCTCCGACACATATATCCTCTTGGTCAATCTTTCCTCACTCATTCTCTCCATGTGACCAAACCATTTCAAAACACCCTCTTCTGCTCTCTTAACCACGCTCTTTTTATTTCCACACACCTCTCTTACCCTTACGTTACTTACTCCATCAAACCACC
The DNA here is from genome assembly GCF_036320965.1 of Panulirus ornatus. NCBI lineage: Eukaryota > Metazoa > Arthropoda > Malacostraca > Decapoda > Palinuridae > Panulirus > Panulirus ornatus. Next base: position 35,453,704 of record NC_092237.1, read on the forward strand.
TCACACCACACATTGTCCTCAAACATCTCATTTCCAGCACATCCACCCTCCTGCGCACAACTCTATCCATAGCCTACGCCTCGCAACCATACAACATTGTTGGAACCACTATTCCTTCAAACATACCCATTTTTGCTTTCCGAGATAATGTTCTCGACTTCCACACATTCTTCAAGGCTCCCAGGATTTTCGCCCCCTCTCCCACCCTATGATCCATTTCCGCTTCCATGGTTCCCTCCGCTGCCAGATCCACTCCCAGATATCTAAAACACTTTACTTCATCCAGTTTTTCTCCATTCAAACTTACCTCCCAATTGGCTTGTCCCTCAACCATACTGTACCTAATAACCTTGCTCCTATTCACATTTACTCTTAACTTTCTTCTTTCATACAATTTACCAAACTCAGTCACCAGGTTCTGCAGTTTCTCACATGAATCAGCCACCAGTGCTGTATCATCAGCGAACAACAACTGACTCATTTCCCAAGCTCTCTCATCCGCGACAGACTTCATACTTGTCCATCTTTCCAAAACGCTTGCATTCACCTCCCTAACAAACCAAACCATAAACAAATCAAACAACCATGGAAACATAACACACCCCTGCCGTAAACCTACATTCATTGAGAACCAATCACTTTCCTCTCTTCCTACACGTACACATGCCTTACATCCTCGATAAAAACTTTTCACTGCTTCTAACAACTTGCCTCCCACACCATATATTCTTAATACCATCCACAGAGCATCTCTGTCAACTCTATCATATGCCTTCTCCAGATCCATAAATGCTACCTACAAATCCATTTGTTTTTCTAAGTATTTCTCACATACATTCTTCAAAGCAAACACTTGATCCACACATCCTCTACCACTTCTGAAACCACACTGCACTTCCCCGATCTGATGCTCTGTACATGCCTTCACCCTCTCAATCAATACCCTCCCATATGATTTACTAGGAAAACTCAACAAACTTATACCTCTGTAATTTGAACACTCACTCTTATCCCCTTTGCATTTGTACAATGGCACTATGCACGCATTCCGCCAATCCTCAGACACCTCACCATGATTCATACATACATTAAATAAACTTACCAACCAGTCAACAATACAGTCACCCCCGTTTTTAATAAATTCCACTGCAATACCATCCAAACCTGCTGCCTTGCCGGCTTTCATCTTCCCCAAAGCTTTTACTACCTCTTCTCTGTTTACCAAATCATTTTCCCTAACCCTCTCACTTTGCACACCACCTCGACCAAAACATCCTATATCTGCCACTCTATCATCAAACACATTCAACAAACCTTCAAAACCTTCAAAATACTTCACTAATAATCTTACTTCTTCATCCAACCACTCACAACCCTTTCTAATCAACCCACCTCCTACTCTTCTCATGCCACAAGCATCTTTTGCTTAGTCCATCACTGATTCCATAAATACATCCCATTCCTCCCCCACTAACCTTACTTATATTGTTCTCACCTTTTTCCATTCTGTACTCAGTCTCTCATGGTACTTCCTCACACAATTCTCCTTCCCAAGCTCACTTAATCTCACCATCCTCTTCACCCCAACATTCACTCTTCTTTTCTGAAAACCCATACAAATCTTCAGCTTATTCTCCACAAGATAATGATCAGACATCCCTCCAGTTGCACCTCTCAGCACATTAACATCCAAAAGTCTCTCTTTCGCGCGCCTGTCTATTAACACGTAATCCAATAACGCTCTCTGGCCATCTCTCCTACTTACATACGTATACTTATATATATCTCGCTTTTTAAACCAGGTATTCCCAATCACCAGTCCTTTTTCAGCACATAAATCTACAAGCTCTTAACCATTTCCATTTACAACACTGAACACCCCATGTATACCAATTATTCCCTCAACTGCCACATTACTCACCTTTGCGTTCAAATCACCCATCACTATAACCTGGTCTCGTGCATCAAAACCACTAACACACTCATTCAGCTGCTCCCAAAACACTTGCCCCTCATGATCTTTCTTCTCACGCCCAGGTGCATATGCACAAATAATCACCCATCCCTCTCCATCAACTTTCAGTTTTACACATATTAATCGAGAATTTACTTTCTTACATTCTATCACATATTCCCACAACTCCTGTTTCAGGAGTATTGCTACTCCTTCCCTTGCTCTTGTCCTCTCACTGACCCCTGACTTTACTCCCAAGACATTCCCAAACCACCCTTCCCCTTTACCCTTGAGCTTCGTTTCACTCAGAGCAAAAACATCCAGGTTCCTTTCCTCAAACATACTACCTATGTCTCCTTTTTTGACATCTTGGTTACATCCACACACATTTAGACACCCAATCTGAGTCTTCGAGAAGGATGAGCATACCCCGCGTGACTCCTTCTGTTTCCCATTTTAGAAAGTTAAATAAAAGTACAAGCCAGAGTTGAACCATTATGTGACATTCATTTTTCATTTCATTTCAAGCTAGAAGTTTCAGTTTTCTAAATCATTTCTTACATTTTTCATATGTATATATATGTATATGTGTGTATGTGTGTATATGTGCGTATGTATGTCAATATATGTATATATGTATATATATGTATGTTATCCCTGGGGATAGGGGTTAAAGAATACTTCCCACGTATTCCTCGCGTGTCGTAGAAGGCGACTAGAGGGGACGGGAGCGGGGGGCCAGAAATCATCCCCTCCTTGTATTTTTATATAGAGTGAATAGAGTGAATTGGATCGATTTGGTATACCGGGGTTGACGTGCTGTCAGTGGATTGAATCAGGGCATGTGAAGCGTCTGGGGTAAACCATGGAAAGCTGTGTAGGTATTGTATATTTCCGTGTGTGGACGTATGTATATACATGTGTATGGGGGTGGGTTGGTCCATTTCTTTCGTCTGTTTCCTTGCGCTACCTCGCAAAGGCGGGAGACAGCGACAAAGCAAAAAATATATATATATATATATATATATATATATATATATATATATTTTTTTTTTTTTCTTTTTTATACTTTGTCGCTGTCTCCCGCGTTTGCGAGGTAGCGCAAGGAAACAGACGAAGGAAATGGCCCAACCCCCCCCATACACATGTATATACATACGTCCACACACGCAAATATACATACCTACACAGCTTTCCATGGTTTACCCCAGACGCTTCACATGCCTTGATTCAATCCACTGACAGCACGTCAGCCCCGGTATACCACATCGCTAGAATTCACTCTGTTACTTGCACTCCTTTCACCCTCCTGCATATTCAGGCCCCGATCACACAAAATCTTTTTCACTCCATCTTTCCACCTCCAATTTGGTCTCCCTCTTCTCCTTGTTCCCTCCACCTCTGGCACATATATCCTCTTGGTCAATCTTTCCTCACTCATTCTCTCCATGTGCCCAAACCACTTCAAAACACCCTCTTCTGCTCTCTCAACCACGCTCTTTTTATTTCCAATACATCTCTCTTACCCTTACGTTACTCACTCGATCAAACCACCTCACACCACACATTGTCCTCAAACATCTCATTTCCAGCACATCCATCCTCCTGCGCACAACTCTATCCATAGCCCACGCCTCGCAACCATACAACATTGTTGGAACCACTATTCCTTCAAACATACCCATTTTTCCTTTCCGAGATAATGTTCTCGACTTCCACACATTCTTCAAGGCTCCCAGAATTTTCGCCCCCTCCCCCACCCTATGATCCACTTCCGCTTCCATGGTTCCATCCGCTGCCAGATCCACTCCCAGATATCTAAAACACTTCACTTCCTACAGTTTTTCTCCATTCAAACTCACCTCCCAATTGACTTGACCCTCAACCCTACTGTACCTAATAACCTTGCTCTTATTCACATTTACTCTTAACTTTCTTCTTCCACACACTTTACCAAACTCAGTCACCAGCTTCTGCAGTTTCACACATGAATCAGCCACCAGCGCTGTGTCGTCAGCGACCAACAACTGACTCACTTCCCAAGCTCTCTCATCAGCAACAGACTTCATACTTGCCACTCTTTCCAAAACTCTTGCATTTACCTCCCTAACAACCCCATCCATAAACAAATTAAACAACCATGGAGACATCACACACCCCTGCCGCAAACCTACATTCACTGAGAACCAATCACTTTCCTCTCTTCCTACACGTACACATGCCTTACATCCTCGATAAAAACTTTTCACTGCTTCTAACAACTTTCCTCCCACACCATATGTTCTTAATACCTTCCACAGAGCATCTCTATCAACTCTATCATATGCCTTCTCCAAATCCATAAATGCTACATACAAATCCATTTGCTTTTCTAAGTATTTCTCACATACATTCTTCAAAGCAAACACCTGATCCACACATCCTCTACCACTTCTCAAACCACACTGCTCTTCCCCAATCTGATGCTCTGTACATGCCTTCACCCTCTCAATCAATACCCTCCCATATAATTTACCAGGAATACTCATCAGACTTATACCTCTGTAATTTGAGCACTCACTCTTATCCCCTTTGCCTTTGTACAATGGCACTATGCACGCATTCCGCCAATCCTCAGGCACCTCATCATGAGTCATACATACATTAAATAACCTTACCAACCAGTCAACAATACAGTCACCCACTTTTTTAATAAATTCCACTGCTATACCATTCAAACCTGCTGCCTTGCCGGCTTTCATCTTCCGCAAAGCTTTCACTACCTCTTCTCTGTTTACCAAGTCATTTTCCCTAACCCTCTCACTTTGCACACCACCTCGACCAAAACACCCTATATCTGCCACTCTATCATCAAACACATTCAACAAACCTTCGAAATACTCACTCCATCTCCTTCTCATATATATATATATATATATATATATATATATATATATATATATATATATATATATATATATATATATATATATATATATATATATATATATATATATATATATATATATATATATATACATATATATATATATATATATATATATATATATATATATATATATATATATATATATATATATATATATATATATATATATATATATACATATATAAGAGCAAGGGAAGGAGTAGCAGTACTCCTGAAACAGGAGTTGTGGGAGTATGTGATAGAATGTAAGAAAGTAAATTCTCGATTAATATGTGTAAAACTGAAAGTTGATGGAGAGAGATGGGTGACTATTGGTGCATATGCACCTGGGCATGAGAAGAAAGATCATGAGAGGCAAGTGTTTTGGGAGCAGCTGAATGAGTGTTTTAGTGGTTTTCATGCATGAGACCGGGTTATAGTGATGGGTGATTTGAATGCAAAGGTGAGTAATGTGGCAGTTGAGGGAATAATTGGTATACATTGGGTGTTCAGTGTTGTAAATGGAAATGGTGAAGAGCTTGTAGATTTATGTGCTGAAAAAGGACTGATGATTGGGAATACCTGGTTTAAAAAGCGAGATATATATAAGTATACTTATGTAAGTAGGAGAGATGGCCAGAGAGCGTTATTGGATTACGTGTTAATTGACAGACGCGCGAAAGAGAGACTTTTGGATGTTAATGTGCTGAGAGGTGCAACTGGAGGGATGTCTGATCATTATCTTGTGGAGGCTAAGGTGAAGATTTGTATGGGTTTTCAGAAAAGAAGAGTGAATGTTGGGGTGAAGACTGTGGTGAGAGTAAGTGAGCTTGGGAAGGAGACTTTTGTGAGGAAGTACCAGGAGAGACTGAGTACAGAATGGATAAAGGTGAGAACAATGGAAGTAAGGGGAGTGGGGGAGGAATGGGATGTATTTAGGGAATCAGTGATGGACTGCGCAAAAGATGCTTGTGGCATGAGAAGAGTGGGAGGTGGGTTGATTAGAAAGGGTAGTGAGTGGTGGGATGAAGAAGTAAGAGTATTAGTGAAAGAGAAGAGAGAGGCATTTGGACGATTTTTGCAGGTAAAAAATGCAATCGAGTGGGAGATGTATAAAAGAAAAAGACAGGAGGTCAAGAGAAAGGTGCAAGAGGTGTTAAAAAGGGCAAATGAGAGTTTGGGTGAGAGAGTATCATTAAATTTTAGGGAGAATAAAAAGATTTTCTGGAAGGAAGTAAATAAAGTGCGTAAGACAAGGGAGCAAATGGGAACTTCAGTGAAGGGTGCAAATGGGGAGGTGATAACAAGTAGTGGTGATGTGACAAGGAGATGGAGTGAGTATTTTGAAGGTTTATTGAATGTATTTGATGATAGAGTGGAAGATATAGGGTGTTTTGGTCGAGGTGGTGTGCAAAGTGAGAGGGTTAGGGAAAATGATTTGGTAAACAGAGAAGAGGTAGTAAAAGCTTTGCGGAAGATGAAACCCGGCAAGGCAGCAGGTTTGGATGGTATTGCAGTGGAATTTATTAAAAAAGGGGGTGACTGTATTGTTGACTGGTTGGTAAGGTTACTTAATGTATGTATGACTCATGCTGAGGTGCCTGAGGACTGGCGGGATGCGTGCATAGTGCCATTGTAAAAAGGCAAAGGGGATAAGAGTGAGTGCTCAAATTACAGAGGTATAAGTTTGTTGAGTATTCCTGGTAAATTATATGGGAGGGTATTGATTGAGAGGGTGAAGGCATGTACAGAGCATCAGATTGGGGAAGAGCAGTGTGGTTTCAGAAGTGGTAGAGGATGTGTGGATCAGATGTTTGCTTTGAAGAATGTATGTGAGAAATACTTAGAAAAGCAAATGGATTTGTATGTAGCATTTATGGATCTGGAGAAGACATATGATAGAGTTGATAGAGATACTCTGTGGAAGGTATTAAGAATATATGGTGTGGGAGGCAAGTTGTTAGAAGCAGTGAAAAGTTTTTATCGAGGATGTAAGGCATGTGTACGTGTAGGAAGAGAGGAAAGTTATTGGTTCTCAGTGAATGTAGGTTTGCGGCAGGGGTGTGTGATGTCTCCATGTTTGTTTAATTTGTTTATGGATGGGGTTGTTAGGGAGGTAAATGCAAGAGTTTTGGAAAGAGGGGCAAGTATGAAGTCTGTTGGGGATGAGAGAGCTTGGGAAGTGAGTCAGTTGTTGTTCGCTGATGATACAGCGCTGGTGGCTGATTCATGTGAGAAACCGCAGAAGCTGGTGACTGAGTTTGGTAAAGTGTGTGAAAGAAGAAAGTTAAGAGTAAATGTGAATAAGAGCAAGGTTATTAGGTACAGTAGGGTTGAGGGTCAAGTCAACTGGGAGGTGAGTTTGAATGGAGAAAAACTGGAGGAAGTAAAGTGTTTTAAATATTTGGGAGTGGATCTAGCAGCGGATGGAACCATGGAAGTGGAAGTGGATCATAGGGTGGGGGAGGGGGCGAAAATTCTGGGAGCCTTGAAGAATGTGTGGAAGTCGAGAACATTATCTCGGAAAGCAAAAATGGGTATGTTTGAAGGAATAGTAGTTCCAACAATGTTGTATGGTTGCGAGGCGTGGGCTATGGATAGAGTTGTGCGCAGGAGGATGGATGTGCTGGAAATGAGATGTTTGAGGACAATGTGTGGTGTGAGGTGGTTTGATCGAGTAAGTAACGTAAGGGTAAGAGAGATGTGTGGAAATAAAAAGAGCGTGGTTAAGAGAGCAGAAGAGGGTGTTTTGAAATGGTTTGGTCACATGGAGAGAATGAGTGAGGAAAGATTGACCAAGAGGACATATGTGTCGGAGGTGGAGGGAACGAGGAGAAGAGGGAGACCAAATTGGAGGTGGAAAGATGGATTGAAAAAGATTTTGTGTGATCGGGGCCTGAACATGCAGGAGGGTGAAAGGAGGGCAAGGAATAGAGTGAATTGGATCGATGTGGGATACCGGGGTTGACGTGCTGTCAGTGGATTGAATCAAGGCATGTGAAGCGTCTGGGGTAAACCATGGAAAGCTGTGTAGGTATGTATATTTGCGTGTGTGGACGTATGTATATACATGTGTATGGGGGTGGATTGGGCCATTTCTTCCGTCTGTTTCCTTGCGCTACCTCGCAAACGCGGGAGACAGCGAGAAAGCAAAAGAAAAAAAAAAAAAATATATATATATATATATATATATATATATATATATATATATATATATATATATATATATGTATATATATATGTACATAAATCTATATAAACATATATATATATATATATATATATATATATATATATATATATATATATATATATATATATATATATATATATATATATATATATACATATATATATATATATATATATATATATATGTATATATATACTTATATATATATATATATATATATATATATATACATATATATATATATATATATATATATATATATATATATATATATTTTTTTTTTTTTTTTTTTTTATACTTTGTCGCTGTCTCCCGCGTTTGCGAGGTAGCGCAAGGAAACAGACGAAAGTAATGGCCCAACCCCCCCCCAATACACATGTATATACATACGTCCACACACGCATATATACATACCTACACAGCTTTCCATGGTTTACCCCAGACGCTTCACATGTCTTGATTCAATCCACTGACAGCACATCAACCCCGGTATACCACATTGCTCCAATTCCCTCTATTCCTTGCCCTCCTTTCACCCTCCTGCAAGTTCAGGCCCCGATCACACAAAATCTTTTTCACTCCATCTTTCCACCTCCAATTTGGTCTCCCTCTTCTCCTCGTTCCCTCCACCTCCGACACATATATTCTCTTGGTCAATCTTACCTCACTCATTCTCTCCATGTGCCCAAACCATTTCAAAACACCCTCTTCTGCTCTCTCAACCACGCTCTTTTTATTTCCACACATCTCTCTCACCCTTACGTTACTTACTCGATCAAACCACCTCACACCACACATTGTCCTCAGACATCTCATTTCCAGCACATCCATCCTCCTGCGCACAACTCTATCCATAGCCCACGCCTCGCAACCATACAACATTGTTGGAACCACTATTCCTTCAAACATACCCATTTTTGCTTTCCGAGATAATGTTCTCGACTTCCACACATTCTTCAAGGCTCCCAGAATTTTTGCCCCCTCCCCCACCCTATGGTCTACATCTGCTTCCATGGTTCCATCCGCTGCCAGATCCACTCCCAGATATCTAAAACACTTCACTTCCTCCAGTTTTTCTCCATTCAAACTCACCTCCCAATTTACTTGACCCTCAACCCTACTGTACCTAATAACCTTGCTCTTATTCACATTTACTCTTAACTTTCTTCTTCCACACACTTTATCAAACTCCGTCACCAGCTTCTGCAGTTTCTCACATGAATCAGCCACCAGCGCTGTATCATCAGCGAACAACAACTGACTCACTTCCCAAGCTCTCTCATCCCCAACAGACTTCATACTTGCCCCTCTTTCCAAAACTCTTGCATTCACCTCCCTAACAACCCCATCCATAAACAAATTAAACAAACATGGAGACATCACACACCCCTGCCGCAAACCTACATTTATTTTTTTTTTTTTTTTTTTTGCTTTGTCGCTCTCTCCCGCGTTTGCGAGGTAGCGCAAGGAAACAGACGAAAGAAATGGCCCAACACACCCCCATACACATGTATATACATACGTCCACACACGCAAATATACATACCTACACAGCTTTCCATGGTTTACCCCAGACGCTTCACACGCCTTGATTCAATCCACTGACAGCACGTCAACCCCGGTATACCACATCACTCCAATTCACTCTATTCCTTGCCCTCCTTTCACCCTCCTGCATGTTCAGGCCCAGATCACACAAAATCTTTTTCACTCCATCCTTCCACCTCCAATTTGGTCTCCCTCTTTTCCTCGTTCCCTCCACCTCCGACACATATATCCTCTTGGTCAATCTTTCCTCACTCATTCTCTCCATGTGACCAAACCATTTCAAAACACCCTCTTCTGCTCTCTCAACCACGCTCTTTTTATTTCCACACATCTCTCTTACCCTTACGTTACTTACTCGATCAAACCACCTCACACCACACATTGTCCTCAAACATCTCATATCCAGCACATCCATCCTCCTGCGCACAACTCTATCCATAGTCCACGCCTCGCAACCATACAACATTGTTGGAACCACTATTCCTTCAAACATACCCATTTTTCTTTCCGAGATAATGTTCTCGAGTTCCACACATTCTTCAAGGCTCCCAGAATTCTTGCCCCCTCCCCCACCCTATGATCCACTTCCGCTTCCATGTTTCCATCCGCTGCCAGATCCACTCCCAGATATCTAAAACACTTCACTTCCTCCAGTTTTTCTCCATTCAAACTCACCTCCCAATTGACTTGACCATCAACCCTACTGTACCTAATAACCTTGCTCTTATTCACATTTACTCTTAACTTTCTTCTTTCACACACTTTACCAAACTCAGTCACCAGCTTCTGCAGTTTCTCACATGAATCAGCCACCAGCGTTGTATCATCAGCGAAGAACAACTGACTCACTTCCCAAGCTCTCTCATCCACAACAGACTTCATACTTGCTCCTCTTTCCAAAACTCTTGCATTCACCTCCCTAACAACCCCATCCATAAACAAATTAAACAACCATGGAGACATCACACACCCCTGCCGCAAACCTACATTCACTGAGAACCAATCACTTTCCTCTCTTCCTACACGTACACATGCCTTACATCCTCGATAAAAACTTTTCGCTGCTTCTAACAACTTGCCTCCCACACCATACATTCTTAATACCTTCCACAGAGCATCTCTATCAACTCTATCATATGCCTTCTCCAGATCCATAAATGCTACATACAAATCCATTTGCTTTTCTAAGTATTTCTCACATACATTCTTCAAAGCAAACACCTGATCCACACATCCTCTACCACTTCTGAAACCACACTGCTCTTCCCCAATCTGATTCTCTGTACATGCCTTCACCCTCTCAATCAATACCCTCCCATATAATTTGCCAGGAATACTCAACAAACTTATACCTCTGTAATTTGAGCACTCACTCTTATTCCCTTTGCCTTTGTATAATGGCACTATGCACGCATTCCACCAATCCTCAGGCACCTCACCATGAGTCATACATACATTAAATAACCTTGCCAACCAGTCAACAATACAGTCACCCCCTTTTTTAATAAATTCCACTGCAATACCATCCAAACCTGCTGCCTTGCCGGCTTTCATCTTCCGCAAAGCTTTTACTACCTCTTTTCTGTTTACCAAATCATTTTCCCTAACCCTCTCACTTTGCACACCACCTCGACCAAAACACCCTATATCTGCCACTCTATCATCAAACACATTCAACAACTCCTTCAAAATACACACTCCATCTCCTTCTGACATCACCACTATTTCTTATCACCTCCCCATTTGCGCCCTTCACTGAAGTTCCCATTTGCTCTCTTGTCTTACGCACTTTATTTACCTACTTCCAGAACTTCTTTTTATTCTCCCTAAAATTTAATGATACTCTCTCACCCCAACTCTCATTTGCCCTTTTTTTCACCTCTTGCACCTTTCTCTTGACCTCCTGTCTCTTTCTTTTATACGTCTCCCACTCAATTTCATTTTTTCCCTGCCAAAATCGTCCAAATGCCTCTCTCTTCTCTTTCACTAATACTCTTACTTCTTCATCCCACCACTCACTACCCTTTCTAATCAACCCACCTCCCACTCTTCTCATGCCACAAGCATCTTTTGCGCAATCCATCACTGATTCCCTAAATACATCCCATTCCTCCCCCACTCCCCTTACTTCCATTGTTCTCACCTTTTTCCATTCTGTACTCAGTCTCTCCCGGTACTTCCTCACACAAGTCTCCTTCCCAAGCTTACTTACTCTCACCACCCTCTTCACCCCAACATTCACTCTTCTTTTCTGGAAACCCATACAAATCTTCACCTTATCCTCCACAAGATAATGATCAGACATCCCTCCAATTGCACCTCTCAGCACATTAACATCCAAAAGTCTCTCTTTCGCGCGCCTGTCAATTAACACGTAATCCAATAACGCTCTCTGGCCATCTCTCCTACTTACATAAGTATACTTATGTATATATCGCTTTTTAAACCAGGTATTCCCAATCATCAGTCCTTTTTCAGCACATAGATCTACAAGCTCTTCACCATTTCCATTTACAACACTGAACACCCCACATATACCAATTATTCCCTCAACTGCCACATATATATATATATATATATATATATATATATATATATATATATATATATATATATATATATATATATATATATATATATATATATATATATATATATATATATATATATATATATATATATATATATATATATATATATATATATATATATATATATATATATGCAAGCGGAAGTGCATCATAGGGTGGGAGAGGGGGCGAAAATCCTTGGAGCCTTGAAGAATGTGTGGAAGTCGAAAACATTATCTCGGAAAGCAAAAATGGCTATGTTTGAAGGAATAGTGGTTCCAACAATGTTCTATGGTTGCGAGGCGTGGGCTATGGATAGAGTTGTGCACAGGAGGGTGGATGTGCTGGAAATGAGATGTTTGAGGACAATGTGTGGTGTGAGGTGGTTTGATCGAGTAAGTAATGTAAGGGCAAGAGAGATGTGTGGAAATAAAAAGAGCGTGGTTGGGAGAGTAGAAGAGGGTGTTTTGAAATGGTTTGGGCACATGGAGAGAATGAGTGAGGAAAGATTGACCAAGAGGATATATGTGTCGGAGGTGGAGGGAACGAGGAGAAGTGGGAGACCAAATTGGAGGTGGAAAGATGGAGTGAAAAAGATTTTGTGTGATCGGGGCCTGAACATGCAGGAGGGTGAAAGGAGGGCAAGGAATAGAGTGAATTGGATCGATGTGGTATACCGGGGTTGACGTGCTGTCAGTGTATTGAATCAGGGCATGTGTAGCGTCGGGGGTAGAGCATGGAAAGTTGTGTGGGGCCTGGATGTGGAAAGAGCTGTGGTTTCGGGCACTATTGTATGAGAGCTAGAGACTGAGTGTGAACGAATGGTGCCTTTGTTGTCTTTTCCTAGTGTTACGTCGCACACATGAGGGGGGAGGGGGATGGTATTCTATATGTGGCGAAGTGTCGGTGGGAATGAATAAATGCAGACAGTGTGAATTGTGTGCATGGCTATATATGTATGTGTCTGTGTGTGTATATACATGTGTACATTGAGATGTATGGGTATGTATATTTGCGTGTGTGGACGTGTATGTGTATACATTGTGTATGTGGGTGGGTTGGGCCATTTCTTTCGTCTGTTTCCTTGCGCTACCTAGCAAACGCGGGAGACAGCGACAAATCAAAATATATAAATAAATAAATAAATAAATATATATATATATATATATATATATATATATATATATATATATATATATATATATATATATATATATATATATATATATATATATATATATATTATTTATTCTTTTATTTTTTTTTATTTTCATTTGTCGCTGTCTCCCGCGTTAGCGAGATAGCGCAAGGAAACAGACGAAAGAATAGCCCAACACACCCACATACACTTGTATATACATACACGTCCACACAATCAAATATACATACCTATAGATCTCAATGTACACATATATATACACACACAGACAAATTAATATATACACATGTACATACTTCATACTGTCTGCATTTATTTGTTCCCATCGCCACCTCGCCACACATGGAATAACAACCCCCTCCCCCCTCATATGTGCGAGGTAGCGCTAAGCAAAGACACCAAAGGCCCCATTCGTTCACACTCAGTCTCTATGTCATGTAATAATGCACTGAAACCACAATTTCCTTTCCACATCCAGGCCCCACAGAAGTTTCCATGGTTTACCCCAGACGTTTCACATGCCCTGGTTCAATCCAATGATAGCACGTCGACCCTAGTATACCACATCGTTCCAATTCACTCTGTTCCATGCCCACCTTTCAACCTCCTGCATGTTCAGGCCACGATCACTCAAAATCTTTTTCACTTCATCTTTCCACCTCCAATTTGGTATCCCACTTCTCCTCGTTCCCTCCACCTCTGACATATATATCCTCTTCGTCAATCTTTCGTCACTCATTCTCTCCATGTGACCAAACCATTTCAAAACACCCTCTTCTGCTCTCTCAACCACACTCTTTTTATTTCCACATATCTCTCTTACCCTTACATTACTTACTCGATCAAACCACCTCACACCACATATTGTCCTCAAACATCTCATTTCCAGCACATCCACCCTACTGCGCACAACTCTATCCATAGTCCACGCCTCGCAACCATACAACATTGTTGGAACCACTATTCCTTCAAACATACCCATTTTTTCTTTCCGAGATAATGTTCTCGACTTCCAAACATTCTTCAAGGCTCCCAGAATTTTCGCCCCCTCCCCCACCCTATGATTCACTTCCTCTTCCATGGTTCCATCCGCTGCCAGATCCACTCCCAGATATCTAAAACACTTCACTTCCTCCAGTTTTTCTCCATTCAAACTTACCTCACAATTGACTTGACCCTCAACCTACTGTACCTAATAGCCTTGCTCTTATTCACATTTACTCTTAACTCTCTTCTTTCACACACTTTACCAAACTTTTTCACCAGCTTCTGCAGTTTCTTACATGAATCAGCCACCAGCGCTGTATCTTCAGCGAACAATAACTGACTCACTTCCAAAGCTCTCTCATCCACAACAGACTGCGTGTACTTGCATTCACCTCCCTAACAACCCGATCCATAAACAAATTAAACAACCATGGAGACATCACAAACCCCTGCCGCAAGCCTACATTCACTGGGAGCCAATCACTTTCCTCTATTCCTACACGTACAAATGCGTTACATTCTCGATAAAAACTTTTCACTGCTTCTAACAACTTGCCTCCCACACAATATATTCTTGAAACCTTCCACAGAGCATCTCTATCAACTCTATCACATGCATTCTCCAGATCCATAAATGCTACATACAAATCCCTTTGTTTTTCTAAGTATGTCTCACATACATTCCTTAAAGCAAACACCTGATCCACACATCCTTTACCACTTCTGAAACAACACTGCTCTTCCCCAATCTGATACTCTGTACATGCTTTCACCCTCTCAATCAATACCCTCCCATATAATTTACCAGAAATACTCAACAAATTTATACCTCTGTAATTTGAGCACTCTCTCTTATCCCCTTTGCCTTTGTACAATGGCACTATGCAAGCATTCCTCCAATCCTCAGGCACCTCACCATGAATCATACATACATTAAATAACCTTACCAACCAGTCAACAATACAGTCACCCCCTGTTTTAATAAATTTCACTGCAATGCCATCCAAACATGCTGCCTTCCCGGCTTTTATCTTCCGTAAAGCTTTTACTACCTCTTCTCTATTTACAAAATCATTTTCCCTAACCTTCTCACTTTGCACACCACCTCGACCAAACGACGAAAACACACTATATCTGCCACTCTATCATCAAACACATTCAACAAACCTTCAAAATACTCACTGAATCTCCTTCTTACATCACCACTACTTGTTATCACCTCCCCATTTGCCCTCTTCAAGTTCCCATTTGCTCCCTTGTCTCACGCACTTTATTTACCTCTTTCTTTTATTCTCCCTGAAATTTAATGATAATCTCTCACCCCAACTCTTATTTGTCCTCTATTTCACCTCTTGCACCTTTCTCTTGACCTCCTGCCTCTTTTTTTATATCTCTTTCTCTCATTTGCATTTTTTTCCTGCAAAAATCGTCCAAAAGCCTCTCTCTTCTCTTTCACTAATAATCTTACTTCTTCATACCACCACTCACTACCTTTTCTAATCAACCCACCTCCCACGCTTCTCATGCCAGAAGCATCTTTTGCGCAAGCCATCACTGCTTCCCTAAATACATCCCATTCCTCCCCCACTCCCCTAACCTCCTTTGTTCTCACCTTTTTCTGTACTCAGTCTCTCCTGGTACTTCCTAACACAAGTCTCCTTCCCAAGCTCACTTACTCTCACCACTCACTTCACATCAACATTCTCTCTTCTTTTCTGAAAACCCCCACAAATCTTCACCTTCGCCTCCACAAGATAGGATGAGACATCCCTCCAGTTGCACCTCTCAGCACATTAACATCCAAAAGTCTCTCTTTCGTGCGTCTATCAATTAACGCGTAATCCAATAACGCTCTCTGGCCATCTCTCCTACTTACATACGTATACTTATGTATATCTCGCTTTTTAAACCAGATATTCCCAATCACCAGTCCTTTTTCATCACATAAATCTACAAGCTCTTCACCATTTCCATTTACAACACTGAACACTCCATGTATACCAATTATTCCCTCAAATGCCACATTACTCACCTTTGCATTCAAATCACCCATCACTCCAACCCGGTCTTGTGCATCAAAACCGCTAACACACTCATTCAGCTGCTCCTAAAACACTTGCCTCTCATGATCTTTCTTCTCATGCCCAGATGCATATGCACCAATAATCACCCATCTCTCTCCATCAACTTTCTGTTTTACTCATATCAATCTAGAATTTACTTTCTTACTCTCTATCACATACTCCCACAACTCCTGATTCAGGAGTAGTGCTACTCCTTCCCTTGCTCTTGTCCTCTCAGTAACCCCTGACTTTACTCCCAAGACATTCCCAAACCACTCTTCCCCTTTACCCTTGAGCTTCGTTTCACTCAGAGCCAAAACATCCAGGTTCCTTTCCTCAAACATACTACCTATCTCTTCTTTTTTCTCATCTTGGTTACATCCACACACATTTAGACACCCCAATCTGAGCCTTCGAGGAGTATGAGCACTCCTCGCGTGACTCCTTCTGTTTCCCCTTTTAGAAAGTTAAAATACAAGGAGGGGAGGGTTTCTGGCCCACCGCTCCCGTCCCCTTTAGTCGCCTTCTACGACACGTGAGGAATGCGTGGGAAGTATTCTTCTCCCCTATCCCCAGGGATAGGGGAGAAATATATAAATATATATATATATATATATATATATATATATATATATATATATATATATATATATATATATATATATATATATATATATATATATATCACTCGATCAAACCACCTCACACCACACATTGTCCTCAAACATCTCATTTCCAGCACATCCATCCTCCTGTGCACAACTCTATCCATAGCCCACGCCTCGCAACCATACAACATTGTTGGAACCACTATTCCTTCAAACATACCCATTTTTGCTTTCCGAGATAATGTGCTCGACTTCCACACATTCTTCAAGGCTCCCAGAATTTTCGCCCCCTCCCCCACCCTATGATCCACTTCCTCTTCCATGGTTCCATCCGCTGCCAGATCCACTCCCAGATATCTAAAACACTTCACTTCCTCCAGTTTTTCTCCATTCAAACTCACCTCCCAATTGACTTGACCCTCAACCCTACTGTACCTAATAACCTTGCTCTTATTCACATTTACTCTTAAATTTCTTCTTCCACACACTCTACCAAACTCAATCACCAGCTTCTGCAGTTTCTCACATGAATCAGCCACCAGCGCTGTATCATCAGCGAACAACAACTGACTCACTTCCCAAGCTCTCTCATCCCCCACAGACTTCATACTTGCCCCTCTTTCCAAAACTCTTGCATTTACCTCCCTAACAACCCCATCCATAAACAAATTAAACAACCATGGAGACATCACACACCCCTGCCGCAAACCTACATTCACTGAGAACCAATCACTTTCCTCTCTTCCTACACGTACACATGCCTTACATCCTCGATAAAAACTTTTCACTGCTTCTAACAACTTTCCTCCCACACCATATATTCTTAATACCTTCCACAGAGCATCTCTATCAACTCTATCATATATATATATATATATATATATATATATATATATTATCCCTGGGGATAGGGGATTAAGAGTACTTCCCACGTATTCCCTGCGTGTCGTAGAAGGCGACTTAAAGGGGAGGGAGCGGGGGGCTGGAAATCCTCCCCTCTCGTTTTTTTTTTTTTTTTTTTTTTTTTTTTTTTTTTTTTTAATTTTCCAAAAGAAGGAACAGAGAATTGGGCCAGATGAGGGTATTCCCTCAAAGGCCCAGTCCTCTGTTCTTAACGCTACCTCGCTAATGCGGGAAATGGCGAATAGTTTGAAAGAAGAAATATATATATATATATATATATATATATATATATATATATATATATATATATATATATATATATATATATATATATATATATATATATATATATATATATATATATATATATATCCCTGGGGATAGGGAAGAAAGAATCCTTCCTACGCATTCCTTACGTGTCGTAGAAGGCGACTAAAGGGGACGGGAGTGGTGTTCTAGAAACCTTTACCTCCTTGTATTTTAACTTTCTAAAAGGGGAAACAGAGGAAGGAGTCACGCGAAGAGTGCTCATCCTCCTCCGAGGGTCAGACTGGGTGTCTAAATGTGTGTCGATGTAAGCAAGATAGAAAAAAGGATAGATAGTTAGTATGTTTGAGGAAAGGAACCTGGATGTTTTGGCTCTGAGTGTAACGAAGCTCAAGGGTAAAGGGGAAGAGTGGTTTGGGAATGTCTTGGGAGTAAGGTCAGGTCCTAGTGAGAGGATAAGAGCAAGGGAAGATGTAGCACTACTCATTAAGCATGAGTAGTGGTAGTATGTGATAGAATGTAAGAAAGTAAATTCTAGATCAATATGGGTAAAACTGAAAGTTGATGGAGAGAGATAGGTGATTATTGGTGCATATGCACCTGGGCATGAGAAGTAAGATCATGAGCGGCAAGTGTTTTGATAACAGCTGAATGAGTGTGTTAGTGGTTTTGATGCACGAGACCGGGTTATAGCGATTGGTGATTTGAATGGAAAGGTGAGTAATGTGGCAGTTGAGGGAATAAATTGGCATACATAGCGTGTTCAATGTTGTAAATGGATATGGGGAAGAGCTTGTAGATTTATTTGCTGAGAAAGGATTTGTGATTGTTAATACCTGGTTTAACAAGCGAGATATACATAAATATACGTATGTAAGTAGAAGAGAGCGTTAATGGATTACGTATTAATTGATAGGCGTGCGAAAAAGAGACTTTTGGATGTTAATGTGCTGAGAGGTGCAACTGGAGGGATGTCTGAGCATTATCTTTTGGAGGCGAAGGTGAATAATTGTAAAGGCTTTCAGAAAAAGAAGAGAAAATGTTGGGATGAAGAGAGTTGTAGGACTAAGTGAGCTTGGGAAGGAGACTTGTGTGAGGAAGTACCAGGAGAAACTAAGTACAGAATGAAAAAAGGTGAGAACAAAGGAGGTGAGGGGAGTGGGGGAAGAATGCGATGTATTTAGGGAAGCCGTGATGGCTTGGGCAAAAGATGCCTGTGGCATGAGAAGCGTGGGAGGTGGGCAGATTAGAAAGGGTAGTGAGTGGTGGGATGAAAAAGTAAGATTATTAGTGAAAGAGAAGAGAGATGAATTTGTTCGATTTTTACAGGGAAAAATGGAAATGAGTGGGAGGTGTATAAAAGAAAGAGGCAGGAGGTCAAAAGAAAGGTGCAAGCGGTGAAAAAGAGGGCAAATGAGAGTTGAGGTGAGAGATTATCATTAAATTTTAGGAAGAATAAAAAGATGTTTTCGAAGGAGGTAAATAAAGTACGTAAGACAAGGGAGCAATGTACGTAAGACAATGTGAACTTCAGTGAAGGGGGCAAATGGGGAGGTGATAACAAGTAGTGGTGATGTAAGAAGGAGATGGAGTGAGTATTTTGAAGGTTTGTTGAATGTGTTTGATGATAGAGTGGCAGATATAGGGTGTTTTGGTCGAGGTGCTATGCAAAGTGAGAGGGTTAGAGAAAATGATTTGGTAAACAGGGAAGAGGTAGTAAAAGCTTTGGGGAAGATTAAAGCCGTCAAGGCAGCGGGTTTCGATTTTATTGTAGTGGAATTTATTAAGAAAGGGGGTGACTGTATTGTTGACTGGTTGGTAAGGTTATCTAATGTATGTATGATTCATGGTGACGTGCCCGAGGATTGGCGGAATGCGTGCATAGTGACATTGTACAAAGGCAAAGGGGATAAGAGTGAGTGCTCAAATTACGGAGGTATAAATTTGTTGAGTATTACTGGTAAATTATATGGGAGGGTATTGATTGAGAGAGTGAAGGCATGTACAGAGCATCAGATTGGCGAAGAGCAGTATGGTTTCAGAAGTGGTAGAGGATGTGTGGATGAGGTGTTTCCTTTGAGGATTTTTTTTTTTTTTTTTTTTTTTATACTTTGTCGCTGTCTCCCGCGTTTGCGAGGTAGCGCAAGGAAACAGACGAAAGAAATGGCCCAACCCTCCCCGTACATTTCCTTTGAGGAAATATGTGAGAAATACTTAGAGAAGCAAATGGACTTGTATGTAGCATTTATGGATCTGGAGAAGGCATATGATAGAGTTGCTCTGTGGAAGGTTTTAAGAATATATGGTGTGGGAGGCAAGTTGTTAGAACTAGTGAAAAGTTTTATCGAAGATGTAAGGCATGTGTACATGTAGGAAGAGAGGAAAGTGATTGGTTTTCATTGAATGTAGGTTTACGGCAGGGGTGTGTGATGTCTCCTTGGTTGTTTAATTTGTTTATGGATGGGTTTGGTAGAGACGTGAATGAAAGAGTTTTGGCAAGAGGGGCAAGTATGCAGTCTGTTGTGGATGAGAAAGCTTGGGAAGTGAGTCAGTTGTTGTTCGCTGATGATACAGCGCTGGTGGCTGATTCATGCGAGAAACTGCAGAAGCTGGTGACTGAGTTTGGTCTAGTTTGTGAAACAAGAAAGTTGAGAGTAAATGTGAATAAGAGCAAGGTTATTACGCACAGTAGGTTTCAGGGTCAAGTCCATTGTGAGGTAAGTTTGAATGTAGAAATACTAGAGGAAGTGAAGTGTTTTAGATATCTGGGATTGGATTTGGCAGCGGATGGAACCACGGAAGCGGAAGCGAGTCATAGGGTGGGGGAGGGGGCGAAAATTCTGGGAGCCTTGAAGAATGTTTGGAAGTCGAGAACATTATCTCGGAAAGCAAAAATGGGTATGTTTGAAGGAATAGTGGTTCCAACATTGTTGTATGGTTGCGAGACGTAGGCTATGGATAGAGTTGTGCGGAGGTGGGTGGATGTGCTGGAAATGAGATGTTTGAGGACAATATGTGGTGTGAGGTGGTTTGATCGAGTAAATAATGCAAGGGTAAGAGAGATGTGTGGTAATAAAAAGAGTGTGGTTGAGAGAGCAGAAGAGGGTGTTTTGAAATGGTTTGGTCACATGGAGAGAATGAGTGAGGAAATATTGACCAAGAGGATATATATGCCAGAGGTGGAGGGAACGAGAAGTGGGAAACCAAATTGGAGGTGGGTAGATGGAGTGAAAAAGATTTTGAGTGATCGGGGCCTGAACTTGCAGGAGGGTGAAAGGCGTGCAAGGAATAGAATCAATTGGAACGATGTGCTATACCGCGGTCGACGTGCTGTCAATGGATTGAACCAGGGTATGTGAAGCGTTTGGGGTAAACCATGGAAAGTTCTGTGGGGCCTGGATGTGGAGAGGGAGCAGTGGTTTTGGTGCATTATTACATGATAGCTAGAGACTGAGTGTGAACGAATGTGGCGTTTGTTCTCTTTTCTTAGCGATATCTCGCACACATGAGGTGGGAGGGGGTTGTTATTCCATTTTTGGCGAGGTGGCGATGGAAATGAATAAAGGCAGACAGTATGAATTATGTACATGTGTATTTGTCTGTGCTTGTATATATATGTATACATTGAGATGTATAGGTATGTGTATTTTCGTGTATGGACGTGTATGTATATAAATGTGTAAGTGGGTGGGTTGGGCCATTCTTTCTTCTATTTCCTTGCGCTACCTCACTAATGCGGGATATAGCGACAAATCAAAATAATAAAAATGATAATATAATAATAATATATATATATATATATATATATATATATATATATATATATATATATATATATATATATATATATATATATATATATATATATATATATATATATATACATATATATATATATATATATATATATATATATATATATATATATATATATATATATATATATATATATATATATATATATATATATATATATATATATATATATCCTCATCCATCCCGAAGGCTCAGACTGGGGTATGTAAATATGTGTAGATGTTACCAACATAAGAAAAAAGGAGAGCTGGTTAGGATATTTGAGGAAAGGAGCCTGGATATTTTTCCTGTGAGTGAAATAAAGCTGAAGGGTAAAGGGGATGAGTGGTCTGGGAATGTGTTGGGAATAAATCCAGGGGTTAGTGAGAGGACAAGAGCAAGGGAAGGAGTAGCGCTACTCCTGAAACAGGAGTGGTGGGAGTATGTGATAGAGTTTGAGAAATCAAACCTCAGACTGATATTGGTAAAACTGAAAGTGGATTGAGAGAGATATGGATTAATATTTGTGAATATGTACCTGGGAATGAAAAGAAAGATCATGAGAGGCAAGTGGTTTTGAAGCAGCTGAGTGAGTGTGATAGTAATTTTGATGCACGAAACCGGGTTATAGTGAAAAATGATTTTAATGCAGAGATGAGTAATGTGGCAGTTGAGGGAATATTTGGTGAACATGGGGTGTTCAGTGTTGTAAATGGAAATCGTGAGGAGTTTTTATGTGCTGAAAAAGGACTAGTGATATGGAATACCTGGTTTAAAAAGAGATATACATAAGTATATAAGTAGGAGAGATGGCCAGAGAGCGTTATTGGGTTACGTGTTGATTGTTAGTCGTGCGAAAGATAAAATTTTGGATGTTATTGTGCTGAGAGGTGCAACTGGAGGGATGTCTCATCATTATCTTGTGGAGTCGAATGTGAAGATTTGTGGAGGTTTTCAGAAAAGAAGAAAGAATGTTGGGATGAAGAGAGTGGTGAGAGTAAGTGAGCTTGGGAAGGAGACTTGTGTGAGGAACTATTAGGTGAGAATAAGTACAAAATGGAAAAAAGGTGAGAACAAAGGACGTAAGGGGAGTGGGGAGGAATGGGATGTATTTAGGGAAGCAGTGATGGTTTGCGCAAAAGATTCTTGTGGCATGAGAAGCTTGATTGAGAGGGTGAAGGCATGTACAGAGCATCAGATTGGGGAAGAGCATTGTGTTTTCAGAAGTGGTAGAGGATGTGTGAAAAATGTATGTGAGAAATACTTAGAAAATTAAATGGATTTGTATGGAGCATTTATGGGCCTGGAGATATGATAGAGTTCATAGAGATACTCGGTGGAAGGTATTTAGAGTATATGGTGTGGGAGGCAAGTTCTTAGAAGCAGTGAAAAGTTTTTAACGAGAATGTAAGGCATGTGTAAGACTAGGAAGAGAGGAAAGTGATTGGTTCTCAGAAAATGTTGGTTTGCAGCAGGGGTGCGAGATGTCTCCATGGTTGCGTAATTTGTGTATGGATGAGGTTGTTAGGGAGGTGAATGTAAGAGTTTTGGAGAAAGGGGCAAGTATGCAATATATTGTCGATAAGAGAGCTTGAGAAGTGAGTCAGTTGTTGTTCGCTAATGATAAAACGCTGATGGCTGATTTGGGTGACAAACTGCTGAAACTGGTGACTGAGTTTGATAAAGGCTACGAAAGAAGAAAGCTGAGAGTATATGTGTATAAGAGCAAGGTTATTCGGTACATTAGCGTTAAGGGATAGGTCAATTGGGAGGTAAGTTTGAATGGAGAAAAACTGGAGGAAGTGAAGTGTTTTAGATATCTGGGAGTGGTGATGAGGTGGGGGGGGGGGCAAGTTCTGGGAGCGTTGATAAATTGTGTGGAAGGCGAGAACGATAGCTCCGAAAAAAAAATTTGTATGTTTGAAGGAATAGTGGTTCCGACAATGTTATATGGTTGTGAGGCATGGGCTATAGATAGAGTTGTGCGCAGGAGGTTGGGTGTGTTAAAAATGAGATGTTTGAGGAGAATATGTGGTGTGAGGTGGTTTGATGGAATAAGTAATACAGGGTATGAGAGATGTGTGGTAATAAAAAGAGTGTGGTTGATAGGGCAGAAGAGGGTGTTTTGAAATGGTTTGGTCACATGGAGAGAATATGTGAAGATAGATTGACAAAGAGGATATATGTGTCAGAGGTGCAGGGAACGAGAAGTGGGAGACCGAATTGCAGGTGGAAGGATGGAGGGAAAAGATTTTGAGTGATCGGGGCCTCAACATGCTGGATGGTGAAAGGCGTGTAAGGAATAGAGTGAATTCGAACGATATCGTATACCGGGATCGTCGGGATGTCAATGGATTGAACCAGGGCATGTGAAGCGTCTCTGTTAAACCATAGAAACTTCTGTGAGGCCTGGATGTGGAAAGGTAGCTGTGGTTTCGGTGCATTATTACATGACAGCTAGAGACTGAGTGTAAACGGATGTGTCCTTTCTTGTCTTTTCCTATCGCTACATCGCGCACATGCGGAAGTATGTTAGTTCATGTGTGGCAGGGTGGTGATGGAAATGAATAGAGGTAGACAGTAAGAATTATGAACTTGTGTACATACGGGCATGTCTGTGTGTGTGTATATATATGTATACGTTGAGAGGTACAGGTATGTATATATGCGTGTGTGGACGTGTATGTATATACGTGTGTATGTGGGTGGGTTGGTCCATTCTTACGTCTGTTTCCTTCCGCTACATCGATAACGCGGGAGACAGCTACAAAGAAAATTGATATGAAATATATATATATATATATATATATATATATATATATATATATATATATATATATATATATATATATATATATATATATATATATATATATATATATATATATATATATATATATATATACCACATCGTTCCAATTCACTCTATTCCTTGCATGCCTTTCACCCTCCTGCATGTTCAGGCCACGATCACTCAAAATCTTTTTCACTTCATCTTTCCACCTCCAATTTGGTCTCCCACTTCTCCTCGTTCCCTCCACCTCTGACACATATATCCTCTTGGTCAATCTTTCCTCACTCATTCTCTCCATGTGACCAAACCATTTCAAAACACCCTCTTCTTCTCTCTCAACCACACTCTTATTATTTCCACACATCTCTCTTACCCTTACATTACTTACTCGATCAAACCACCTCACACCACATATTGTACTCAAACATCTCATTTCCAGCGCATCCACCCTCCTGCGCACAACTCTATCCATAGCCCACGCCTCGCAACCATACAACATTGTTGGAACCACTATTCCTTCAAACATACCCATTTTTGCTTTCCGAGATAATGTTCTCGACTTACAAACATTCTTCAAGGCTCCCAGAATTTTCGCCACCTCCTCCACCCTATGCTTCACTTCCGCTTACATGGTTCCATCCGCTGCCAGATCCACTCCCAGATATCTAAAACACTTTACTTCCTCCAGTTTTTCTACATTCAAACTTACATCCCAATTGACTTGACCCTCAACCCTGCTGTTGAATAAGAGCAAGGTTATTAACCTTGCTCTTATTCACATTTACTCTTAAATTTCTTCTTTCACACACTTCACCAAACTCAGTCACCAGCTTCTACAGTTTCTTACATGAATCAGCCACCAGCGCTGTATCATCACCGAACAACAACTGACTCATTTCCCAAGCTCTCTCATCCACAACAGACTGCATACTTGCCCCTGTTTCCAAACCTCTTGCAATCACCTCTCTAACAACCCCATCCATAAACAAGTTAAACAACCATGGAGACATCACAAACCCCTGCCGCAAACCTACATTCACTGAGAACCAATCACTTTCCTCTTTTCCTACACGTACACATGCCTTACATCCTCGATAAAAACTTTTCACTGCTTCTAACAACTTGCCTCCCACAACATATATTATTAAAACCTTCCACAGAGCATCTCTATCAACTCTATCTTATGCCTTCTACATATCCATAAATGCTACATACAAATCCATTTGCTTTCCTAAGTATTTCACACATACATTCTTCAAAGCAAACACCTGATCCACACATCCTCTACCATTTCTGAAACCACACTGCTCTTCCCCAATCTGATGTTCTGTACATGCCTTCACCCTCTCAATCAATACCCTCCCATATAATTTACCAGGAATACTCAACAAACTTATACCTCTGTAATTTGAGCACTCTCTCTTATCCCCTTTGCCTTTGCACAATGGCACTATGCACGCATTCCGCCAATCCTCAGGCACCTCACCATGAATCATACATACATTAAATAACCTTACCAACCAGTCAACAATACAGTCACCCCCTTTTTTAATAAATTCCATTGCAATACCATCCAAACTTACTGCCTTGCCGGCTTTCATCTTCCGTAAAGCTTTTACTACCTCTACTCTATTTACCAAATCATTTTCCATAACCCTCTCACTTTGCACACCACCTCGACCAAAACACCCTATATCTGCCACTCTATCATCAAACACATTCAACAAACCTTCAAAATACTCACTCCATCTCTTTCTCACATCACCACTACTTGTTATCACCTCCCCATTAGCCCCCTTCACTGAAGTTCCCATTTGCTCCCTTGTCTTACGCACTTTGTTTACCTCCTTCCAAAGCATTTTTTTATTCTCCCTGAAATTTAATGATACTCTCTCACTCCAACTCTCATTTGCCCTCTTTTTCACCACTTGCACCTTTCACTTGACCTCCTGTCTCTTTATTTTATACTCTCCCACTCATTTGCATTTTTTCCCAGCAAAAGTCGTTCAAATACCTCTCTCTTCTCTTTCGCTAATAATCTTCCTTCTTCATACCACACTCACTACCTTTTCTAATGAACCCACCTCCCACATTTCTCATGCCACAAGCATCTTTTGCGCAAGCTATTGCTGCTTCCCTAAATACATCCCATTCCTCCCCCACTCCCCTTATCTCCTTTTTCCTCACCTTTTTCCATTCTGTACTCAGTCTCTCCTGGTACTTCCTCACAGAAGTCTACTTCCCAAGCTCACTTACTCTCACCACTCTCTTCACACAAACATTCTCTCTGCTTTTCTGAAAACCCCAACAAATCTTCACCTTCGCCTCTACAAGATAACGATGAGACATCCCTCCAGTTGCACCTCTCAGCACATTAACATCCAAAAGTCTCTCTTTCGTGCGTCTATCAATTAACACGTAATACAATATCGCTCTCTGGCCATCTCTCCTACTTACATATATATATATATATATATATATATATATATATATATATATATATATATATATATATATATATATATATATATATATATACATACATATATGTATGGATGGTATTGCAGTGGAATTTATTAAAAAAGGGGGTGACTGTATAGTTGACTGGTTGGTAAGGTTATTTAATGTATGTATCACTCATGGTGAGGTGCCTGAGGATTGGCGGAATGCGTGCATAGTGCCATTGTACAAAGGCAAAGGGGATAAGTGTGAGTGCTCAAATTACAGAGGTATAGGTTTGTTGAGTATTCCTGGTAAATTATATGGGAGGGTATTGATTGAGAGGGTGAAGGCATGTACAGAGCATCAGATTGGGGAAGAGCAGTGTGGTTTCAGAAGTGGTAGAGGAGGTGTGGATCAGGTGTTTGCTTTGAAGAATGTATGTGAGAAATACTTAGAAAAGCAAATGGATTTGTATGTAGCATTTATGGATCTGGAGAAGGCATATGATAGAGTTGATAGAGATGCTCTGTGGAAGGTATTAAGAATATATGGTGTGGGAGGAAAGTTGTTAGAAGCAGTGAAAAGTTTTTATTGAGGATGTAAGGCATGTGTACGTGTAGGAAGAGAGGAAAGTGATTGGTTCTCAGTGAATGTAGGTTTGCGGCAGGGGTGTGTGATGTCTCCATGGTTGTTTAATTTGTTTATGGATGGGGTTGTTAGGGAGGTGAATGCAAGAGTTTTGGAAAGAGGGGCAAGTATGAAGTCTGCTGGGGATGAGAGAGCTTGGGAAGTGAGTCAGTTGTTGTTCGCTGATGATACAGCGCTGGTGGCTGATTCATGTGAGAAACTGCAGAAGCTTGTGACTGAGTTTGGTAAAGTGTGTGAAAGAAGAAAGTTAAGAGTAAATGTGAATAAGAGCAAGGTTATTAGGTACAGTAGGCTTGAGGGTCAAGTCAATTGGGAGGTGAGTTTCAATGGAGAAAAACTGGAGGAAGTAAAGTGTTTTAGATATCTGGGAGTGGATCTGGCAGCGGATGGAACCATGGAAGCGGAAGTGGATCATAGGATGGGGGAGGGGGCGAAAATTCTGGGAGCCTTGAAGAATGTGTGTAAGTCGAGAACATTATCTCGGAAAGCAAAAATGGGTATGTTTGAAGGAATAGTGGTTCCAAAAATGTTGTATGGTTGCGAGGCGTGGGCTATGGATAGAGTGGTGCGCAGGAGGATGGATTTGCTGGAAATGAGATGTTTAAGGACAATGTGTGGTGTGAGGTGGTTTGATCGAGTAAGTAACGTAAGGGTAAGAGAGATGTGTGGAAATAAAAAGAGCGTGGTTGAGAGAGCAGAAGAGGGTGTTTTGAAATGGTTTGGGCACATGGAGAGAATGAGTGAGGAAAGATTGACCAGGAGGATATATGTGTCGGAGGTGGAGGGAACGAGGAGAAGAGGGAGACCAAATTGGAGGTGGAAAGATGGAGTGAAAAAGATTTTGTGTGATCGGGGCCTGAACATGCAGGAGGGTGAAAGGAGGACAAGGAATAGAGTGAATTGGAGCGATGTGGTATACCGGGGTTGACTTGCTGTCAGTGGATTGAATCAGGGCATGTGAAGCGTTTGGGTAAACCATGGAAAGCTGTGTAGGTATGTATATTTGCGTGTGTGGACGTATGTATATACATGTGTATGGGGGTGGGTTGGGCCATTTCTTTCGTCTGTTTCCTTGCGCTACCTCGCAAACGCGGGAGACAGCAACAAGAAAAAAAAAAAAATATATATATATATATATATATAATATATATATATATATATATATATATATATATATATATATATATATATATATATATATACATATATATATATATATATATATATATATATATATATATATATATATATATATATATATATATATATATATATATATATATATATATATATATATATATATATATATATATATATATCCCTGGGGATAGGGGAGAAAGAATACTTCCCACGTATTCCCTGCGTGTCGTAGAAGGCGACTAAAAGGGAAGGGAGCGGGGGGCTGGAAATCCTCCCCTCTCGTTTTTTTTTTAATTTTCCACAACAAGGAACAGAGAAGGGGGCCAGGTGAAGATATTCCCTCAAAGGCCCAGTCCTCTGTTCTTAACGCTACCTCGCTATCGCGGGAAATGGCGAATAGTATGAAAAAAAAGAAAAAAAAAAAAAAAAATATATATATATATATATATATATATATATATATATATATATATATATATATATATATATATATATATATATATATATATATATATATATATATATATACGCATTTCTCACACGTCGTAGAAGGCGACTAAAGGGGACGGGAGCGGGGGGCCAGAAACCCTCCACTCCTTGTATTTTCACGTTCTAAAACGGTAAACAGAAGGAGTCACGCGAGGAGTGCTCATCCTCCTCGAAGGCTCAGACTGGGGTGTCTAAATGTGTGTGGATGTTACCAAGAGGAGAAGAAAGGAGAGATAGGTAGTATGAGGAAAAGAACCTGGATGTTTTGGCTCTGAGTGAAACGAAGGGGAAGAGTGGTTTGGGAATGTCTTGAGAGTAAAGTCAGGTGTTATTTAGAGCAAAAGAGCATGGGAAGGAGTAGCACTACTCCTGAAACAGGAGTTCTGGGAGTATGTTATAGATTAATATGGGTAAAACTGAAAGTTGATGGAGAGAGATAGGTGATTATTGGTGCATATGCACCTGGGCATGAGAAGAAAGATCATGAGAGGCAAGTGTTTTGGGAGCAGCTGAATGAGTTTGTTAGTGGTTTTGATGTACGAGACCGGGTTATAGTGATGGATGATTTGAATGCAAAGGTGATTAATGTGGCAGTTGCAGGAATAATTGGTATACATGGAGCGTTCAGTGTTGTAAATGGAAATGGCGAAGATCTTATAGATTTATGTGCTGAAAAATGACTGGTGATTAGAATACCTGGTTTAAAAAGCGCGATATACATAAGTATACGTATATAAGTAGGAGAGATGGCCAGAGAACGTTATTGGATTACGTGTTAGTTGACAGGAGCGCGAAAGAGAGACTTTTGGATGTTAATGTGCTGAGAGGTGCAACTGGAGGGATGTCTGATCATTATCTTGTGGAGGCGAGGGTGAAGATTTGTATGAGTTTTCAGAAGAGAAGAGACAATGCTGGGGTGAAGAGGGTGGCGAGAGTAAGTGAGCTTGTGAAGGAGACTTGTGTGCGGAAGTACCAGGAGAGACTGAGAACAGAATAGAAAAAGGTGAGAACAAAGGAGATAAGGGGAGTAGGGGAGGAATGGGATGTATTTAGGGAAGCAGTGATGGCCTGCGCAAAAGATGCTTGTGGCATGAGAAGCGTGGGAGGTGGGTTGATTAGAAAGTGTAGTGAGTGGTAGGATGAAGAAGTAAGATTATTAGTGAAAGAGAAGAGAGAGGCATTTGGACGATTTTTGCAGGGAAAAAATGCAAATGTGTGAGAGACGTATAAAAGAAAGAGACAGGTCAAAAGAAAGGTGCAAGAGGTGAAAAGAGGGCAAATGAGAGTTAGGGTGAGAGAGTATCATTAAATCTTAGGGAGAAAAAAAGATGTTCTGAAAGGAGGTAAATAAAGTGCGTAAGACAAGAGAGCAAATGGGAACTTCAGTGAAGGGGGCTAATGGGGAGGTGATAACAAGTAGTGGTGATGTGAGGAGATGGGCTGAGTATTTTGAAGGTTTATAGAATGTGTTTGATGATAGAGTGGCAGATATAGGGTGTTTTGGTCGAGGTGGTGTGCAAAGTGAGAGGGTTAGGGAAAATGATTTGGTAAACAGACAAGAGGTAGTAAAAGGTTTGCAGAAGATGGAAGCCTGTACGGCAGCAGGTTTGGATGGATTTGCAGAGGAATTTATTAAAAAAGAGTGACTGTATTGTTGACTGGTTGGTAAGGTTATTTAATGTATGTATGATTCATCGTGAGGTGCCTGAGGATTGGCGGAATGCGTGCATAGTACCATTGTATAAAGGCAAAGGGGATAAGAGTGAGTGCTCAAATTACAGAGATATAAGTTCAGCGAGTATTCTTCGTTAATTGTATTGGAGGGTATTGATTGAGAGGGTGAAGGCATGTACAGAGCATCAGATTGGGGAAGAGCAGTGTGGTTTCAGAAGTGGTAGAGGATGTGTGGATCAGGTGTTTGCTTTGAAGAATGTATGTGAGAAATACTTAGGAAAGCAAATGGATTTGTATGTTCTTACCTACTCTTACTCGATCAAACCACCTCACACCACATACTGTCCTCAGACATCTCATTTCCAGCACATCCACCTCCTCCGCACAAGCTATACATAGACCACGCCTGGCAACCATACAACATTGTTGAAACCACTATTCCTTCGAACATACCCACATGTGCTTTCCGAGATAATGTTCTCGACTTCCACACATTCTTCAAGGTTCCCAGAATTTTCGCTCCCTCCCCCACCCTATGATCCACTCATAGATATCAAAATACTTAACTTCCTCTAGTTTTTCTCCATTCAAACTTACCTCACAATTGACTTGACCCTCAACCCCATGTACCTAATAACCTTGCTGTTATTCACATTTATTCACAACTTTCTTCTTTAACACACATTACCGAACTCAGTCACCTGCTTCTTCAGTTTTCACATGAATCAGCCACCAGCGCTGTATCATCAGCGAGCAACAACTGACTCACTTCGCAAGCTCTCTCATCCACAACAGACTGCATACTTGCCCCTGTTTCCAAACCTCTTGCAATCACCTCTCTAACAACCCCATCCATAAACAAGTTAAACAACCATGGAGACATCACAAACCCCTGCCGCAAACCTACATTCACTGAGAACCAATCACTTTCCTCTTTTCCTACACGTACACATGCCTTACATCCTCGATAAAAACTTTTCACTGCTTCTAACAACTTGCCTCCCACAACATATATTATTAAAACCTTCCACAGAGCATCTCTATCAACTCTATCTTATGCCTTCTACATATCCATAAATGCTACATACAAATCCATTTGCTTTCCTAAGTATTTCACACATACATTCTTCAAAGCAAACACCTGATCCACACATCCTCTACCATTTCTGAAACCACACTGCTCTTCCCCAATCTGATGTTCTGTACATGCCTTCACCCTCTCAATCAATACCCTCCCATATAATTTACCAGGAATACTCAACAAACTTATACCTCTGTAATTTGAGCACTCTCTCTTATCCCCTTTGCCTTTGCACAATGGCACTATGCACGCATTCCGCCAATCCTCAGGCACCTCACCATGAATCATACATACATTAAATAACCTTACCAACCAGTCAACAATACAGTCACCCCCTTTTTTAATAAATTCCATTGCAATACCATCCAAACTTACTGCCTTGCCGGCTTTCATCTTCCGTAAAGCTTTTACTACCTCTACTCTATTTACCAAATCATTTTCCATAACCCTCTCACTTTGCACACCACCTCGACCAAAACACCCTATATCTGCCACTCTATCATCAAACACATTCAACAAACCTTCAAAATACTCACTCCATCTCTTTCTCACATCACCACTACTTGTTATCACCTCCCCATTAGCCCCCTTCACTGAAGTTCCCATTTGCTCCCTTGTCTTACGCACTTTGTTTACCTCCTTCCAAAGCATTTTTTTATTCTCCCTGAAATTTAATGATACTCTCTCACTCCAACTCTCATTTGCCCTCTTTTTCACCACTTGCACCTTTCACTTGACCTCCTGTCTCTTTATTTTATACTCTCCCACTCATTTGCATTTTTTCCCAGCAAAAGTCGTTCAAATACCTCTCTCTTCTCTTTCGCTAATAATCTTCCTTCTTCATACCACACTCACTACCTTTTCTAATGAACCCACCTCCCACATTTCTCATGCCACAAGCATCTTTTGCGCAAGCTATTGCTGCTTCCCTAAATACATCCCATTCCTCCCCCACTCCCCTTATCTCCTTTTTCCTCACCTTTTTCCATTCTGTACTCAGTCTCTCCTGGTACTTCCTCACAGAAGTCTACTTCCCAAGCTCACTTACTCTCACCACTCTCTTCACACAAACATTCTCTCTGCTTTTCTGAAAACCCCAACAAATCTTCACCTTCGCCTCTACAAGATAACGATGAGACATCCCTCCAGTTGCACCTCTCAGCACATTAACATCCAAAAGTCTCTCTTTCGTGCGTCTATCAATTAACACGTAATACAATATCGCTCTCTGGCCATCTCTCCTACTTACATATATATATATATATATATATATATATATATATATATATATATATATATATATATATATATATATATATATATATATACATACATATATGTATGGATGGTATTGCAGTGGAATTTATTAAAAAAGGGGGTGACTGTATAGTTGACTGGTTGGTAAGGTTATTTAATGTATGTATCACTCATGGTGAGGTGCCTGAGGATTGGCGGAATGCGTGCATAGTGCCATTGTACAAAGGCAAAGGGGATAAGTGTGAGTGCTCAAATTACAGAGGTATAGGTTTGTTGAGTATTCCTGGTAAATTATATGGGAGGGTATTGATTGAGAGGGTGAAGGCATGTACAGAGCATCAGATTGGGGAAGAGCAGTGTGGTTTCAGAAGTGGTAGAGGAGGTGTGGATCAGGTGTTTGCTTTGAAGAATGTATGTGAGAAATACTTAGAAAAGCAAATGGATTTGTATGTAGCATTTATGGATCTGGAGAAGGCATATGATAGAGTTGATAGAGATGCTCTGTGGAAGGTATTAAGAATATATGGTGTGGGAGGAAAGTTGTTAGAAGCAGTGAAAAGTTTTTATTGAGGATGTAAGGCATGTGTACGTGTAGGAAGAGAGGAAAGTGATTGGTTCTCAGTGAATGTAGGTTTGCGGCAGGGGTGTGTGATGTCTCCATGGTTGTTTAATTTGTTTATGGATGGGGTTGTTAGGGAGGTGAATGCAAGAGTTTTGGAAAGAGGGGCAAGTATGAAGTCTGCTGGGGATGAGAGAGCTTGGGAAGTGAGTCAGTTGTTGTTCGCTGATGATACAGCGCTGGTGGCTGATTCATGTGAGAAACTGCAGAAGCTTGTGACTGAGTTTGGTAAAGTGTGTGAAAGAAGAAAGTTAAGAGTAAATGTGAATAAGAGCAAGGTTATTAGGTACAGTAGGCTTGAGGGTCAAGTCAATTGGGAGGTGAGTTTCAATGGAGAAAAACTGGAGGAAGTAAAGTGTTTTAGATATCTGGGAGTGGATCTGGCAGCGGATGGAACCATGGAAGCGGAAGTGGATCATAGGATGGGGGAGGGGGCGAAAATTCTGGGAGCCTTGAAGAATGTGTGTAAGTCGAGAACATTATCTCGGAAAGCAAAAATGGGTATGTTTGAAGGAATAGTGGTTCCAAAAATGTTGTATGGTTGCGAGGCGTGGGCTATGGATAGAGTGGTGCGCAGGAGGATGGATTTGCTGGAAATGAGATGTTTAAGGACAATGTGTGGTGTGAGGTGGTTTGATCGAGTAAGTAACGTAAGGGTAAGAGAGATGTGTGGAAATAAAAAGAGCGTGGTTGAGAGAGCAGAAGAGGGTGTTTTGAAATGGTTTGGGCACATGGAGAGAATGAGTGAGGAAAGATTGACCAGGAGGATATATGTGTCGGAGGTGGAGGGAACGAGGAGAAGAGGGAGACCAAATTGGAGGTGGAAAGATGGAGTGAAAAAGATTTTGTGTGATCGGGGCCTGAACATGCAGGAGGGTGAAAGGAGGACAAGGAATAGAGTGAATTGGAGCGATGTGGTATACCGGGGTTGACTTGCTGTCAGTGGATTGAATCAGGGCATGTGAAGCGTTTGGGTAAACCATGGAAAGCTGTGTAGGTATGTATATTTGCGTGTGTGGACGTATGTATATACATGTGTATGGGGGTGGGTTGGGCCATTTCTTTCGTCTGTTTCCTTGCGCTACCTCGCAAACGCGGGAGACAGCGACAAGAAAAAAAAAAAATATATATATATATATATATATATAATATATATATATATATATATATATATATATATATATATATATATATATATATATATACATATATATATATATATATATATATATATATATATATATATATATATATATATATATATATATATATATATATATATATATATATATATATATATATATATATATATATATATCCCTGGGGATAGGGGAGAAAGAATACTTCCCACGTATTCCCTGCGTGTCGTAGAAGGCGACTAAAAGGGAAGGGAGCGGGGGGCTGGAAATCCTCCCCTCTCGTTTTTTTTTTAATTTTCCACAACAAGGAACAGAGAAGGGGGCCAGGTGAAGATATTCCCTCAAAGGCCCAGTCCTCTGTTCTTAACGCTACCTCGCTATCGCGGGAAATGGCGAATAGTATGAAAAAAAAGAAAAAAAAAAAAAAAATATATATATATATATATATATATATATATATATATATATATATATATATATATATATATATATATATATATATATATATATATATATATATATATACGCATTTCTCACACGTCGTAGAAGGCGACTAAAGGGGACGGGAGCGGGGGGCCAGAAACCCTCCACTCCTTGTATTTTCACGTTCTAAAACGGTAAACAGAAGGAGTCACGCGAGGAGTGCTCATCCTCCTCGAAGGCTCAGACTGGGGTGTCTAAATGTGTGTGGATGTTACCAAGAGGAGAAGAAAGGAGAGATAGGTAGTATGAGGAAAAGAACCTGGATGTTTTGGCTCTGAGTGAAACGAAGGGGAAGAGTGGTTTGGGAATGTCTTGAGAGTAAAGTCAGGTGTTATTTAGAGCAAAAGAGCATGGGAAGGAGTAGCACTACTCCTGAAACAGGAGTTCTGGGAGTATGTTATAGATTAATATGGGTAAAACTGAAAGTTGATGGAGAGAGATAGGTGATTATTGGTGCATATGCACCTGGGCATGAGAAGAAAGATCATGAGAGGCAAGTGTTTTGGGAGCAGCTGAATGAGTTTGTTAGTGGTTTTGATGTACGAGACCGGGTTATAGTGATGGATGATTTGAATGCAAAGGTGATTAATGTGGCAGTTGCAGGAATAATTGGTATACATGGAGCGTTCAGTGTTGTAAATGGAAATGGCGAAGATCTTATAGATTTATGTGCTGAAAAATGACTGGTGATTAGAATACCTGGTTTAAAAAGCGCGATATACATAAGTATACGTATATAAGTAGGAGAGATGGCCAGAGAACGTTATTGGATTACGTGTTAGTTGACAGGAGCGCGAAAGAGAGACTTTTGGATGTTAATGTGCTGAGAGGTGCAACTGGAGGGATGTCTGATCATTATCTTGTGGAGGCGAGGGTGAAGATTTGTATGAGTTTTCAGAAGAGAAGAGACAATGCTGGGGTGAAGAGGGTGGCGAGAGTAAGTGAGCTTGTGAAGGAGACTTGTGTGCGGAAGTACCAGGAGAGACTGAGAACAGAATAGAAAAAGGTGAGAACAAAGGAGATAAGGGGAGTAGGGGAGGAATGGGATGTATTTAGGGAAGCAGTGATGGCCTGCGCAAAAGATGCTTGTGGCATGAGAAGCGTGGGAGGTGGGTTGATTAGAAAGTGTAGTGAGTGGTAGGATGAAGAAGTAAGATTATTAGTGAAAGAGAAGAGAGAGGCATTTGGACGATTTTTGCAGGGAAAAAATGCAAATGTGTGAGAGACGTATAAAAGAAAGAGACAGGTCAAAAGAAAGGTGCAAGAGGTGAAAAGAGGGCAAATGAGAGTTAGGGTGAGAGAGTATCATTAAATCTTAGGGAGAAAAAAAGATGTTCTGAAAGGAGGTAAATAAAGTGCGTAAGACAAGAGAGCAAATGGGAACTTCAGTGAAGGGGGCTAATGGGGAGGTGATAACAAGTAGTGGTGATGTGAGGAGATGGGCTGAGTATTTTGAAGGTTTATAGAATGTGTTTGATGATAGAGTGGCAGATATAGGGTGTTTTGGTCGAGGTGGTGTGCAAAGTGAGAGGGTTAGGGAAAATGATTTGGTAAACAGAGAAGAGGTAGTAAAAGGTTTGCGGAAGATGGAAGCCTGTACGGCAGCAGGTTTGGATGGATTTGCAGAGGAATTTATTAAAAAAGAGTGACTGTATTGTTGACTGGTTGGTAAGGTTATTTAATGTATGAATGATTCATCGTGAGGTGCCTGAGGATTGGCGGAATGCGTGCATAGTACCATTGTATAAAGGCAAAGGGGATAAGAGTGAGTGCTCAAATTACAGAGGTATAAGTTTGTTGAGTATTCCTGGTAAATTATATGGGAGAGTATTGATTGAGAGGGTGAAGGCATGTACAGAGCATCACATTGGGGAAGAGCAGTGTGGTTTCAGAAGTGGTAGAGGATGTGTGGATCAGGTGTTTGCTTTGAAGAATGTATGTGAGAAATACTTAGGAAAGCAAATGGATTTGTATGTTCTTACCTACTCTTACTCGATCAAACCACCTCACACCACATACTGTCCTCAGACATCTCATTTCCAGCACATCCACCCTCCTCCGCACAAGTCTATACATAGACCACGCCTGGCAACCATACAACATTGTTGAAACCACTATTCCTTCGAACATACCCACATGTGCTTTCCGAGATAATGTTCTCGACTTCCACACATTCTTCAAGGTTCCCAGAATTTTCGCTCCCTCCCCCACCCTATGATCCACTCATAGATATCTAAAATACTTAACTTCCTCTAGTTTTTCTCCATTCAAACTTACCTCACAATTGACTTGACCCTCAACCCCACTGTACCTAATAACCTTGCTGTTATTCACATTTATTCACAACTTTCTTCTTTAACACACATTACCGAACTCAGTCACCTGCTTCTTCAGTTTTCACATGAATCAGCCACCAGCGCTGTATCATCAGCGAGCAACAACTGACTCACTTCGCAAGCTCTCTCATCCACAACACACTACATACTCTCTCTTCTTTCCAAAACCATTGCATTCACCTCCCTAGCAACTCCATCCATAAACAAATTAAACAACCGAGGAGACATCACACACCCATGCCTCATACCTACATTCACTGAGAACCAATCACTTTCCTCTCTTCCTACACGTACACATGCCTTACATCCTCGATGAAAACTTTTCACTGCTCCTAACATCTTGCCTCCCAAACTATATATTCTTAATACCTTCCACAGAGCATCTCTATCAACTCTATCACAAGCCTTCTCCAGATCCATAAATGCTACATACAAATCCATTTGCTTTTCTAAATATTTCTCACATACATTCTTCAAAGCAAACACCTGATCCACACATCCTCCACCACTTCTGAAACCTGAGTGCTCTTCCCCAATCTGATGCTCTGTACATGCCTTCACCCTCTAAATAAATACCCTCCCATATAATTTCCCAGGAATACTCAACAAACTAACACCTCTTTAATTTGAGCACTCACCTTTTTCCCCTTTGCCTTTGTACAATGATACTATACAAGCATTCCGCCAATCTTCAGGCACCTCACCATGAATCACACATACATTAAATAACCTTACCAACCAGTCAACAATACAGTCACACCCTTTTTTAATAAATTTCAAGGCAATACCATCGAAACCCACGGCCTTGCCGGCTTTCAACTTCCGCAAAGCTTTTACTACCTCTTGTCTGTTTACCAAATCATTTTCCTTAACTCTCTCACTTTGCACACCACCTCGACCAAAACACCTTATATCTCCCACTCTATCATTAAACACATTCGACAAACCTTCAAAATACTCACTCCATCTCCTTCTCACATCACCACTACTTGTTATCACCTCCCATTAGCCCCGTTCACTGAAGTTTCCATTTGTTCCCTTGTCTTACGCACTTAATTTACCTCCTTTAAAAACATCTTTTCATTATCCATAAAACTCTCATTTGCCCTCTTTTTCACCTCTTCCACCTTTCTCTTGACGTCATTCCTTTCATTTATACATGTCCATCTCATTTCCATTATTTGACTGCAACAATCGTCTAAATGCCTCTCTCTTCTTTTTCACTCATAATCATACTTCTTCGTCCCACCACTCACTACCCTTTCTAGTCTGTCCACCTCCCACATTTCTCATTCCACAAGCATCTTCTGCGCAAGCCATCACTGCTTCCCTAAATACATCCCATTCCTCCCCCACTCCTCTTACCTCCCTTGTTCTCACCTTTTTCTATTCTGTACTCAGTCTCTCCTGGTACTTCCTCACACAAGTCTCCTTCCTGAACTCACCTACTCTCACCACTATCTTCACCTCAACATTCTCTCTTCTTTTCTGAAAACCTCTACAAATATTCACTTTCGCCTCCACAAGATAATGATCAGACATCCCTCTAGTTGCACCTCTTAGCACATTAACATCCAAAAGTCTCTCTCGCGCTATCAATTAACACGTAATCAAATAATGCTCTCTCGACATCTCTCCTACTTACATACGTATACTTATGTATATCTCGCTTTTTAAACCAGGTATTCCCAATCACCAGTCCTTTTTCAGCACATCAATCTACAATCCTTCCACCATTTCCATTTTCAACACTGAACACCCCATATATACCAATTATTCCCTCAACTGCCACATTACTCACCTTTGCATTCAAATCACCCATCACTATAACCCGGTCTCGTGCAACAAAACCACTAACACTCTCATTCAGCTGCTCTCAAAACACTTACCTCTCATGATCTCTCTTCTCATGTCCAGGTGCATATGCACCTGGTAAACATGTTTACCAAATAGCGTCCTAGCTTCGTCTCTTCGATGTATATCAACTGACTGATATATTTCTCTCTTGTGTCTCCCCTGATGATGTGGTTATTACAAAAAAGTGCACTTGGGAACTTTACATGTTTCATTTTCCCCGTGGACTCATAGGAATGTATATATATATATATATATATATATATATATATATATATATATATATATATATATATATATATATATATATAAATATATATATATATATATATCCCTGGGGATAGGGGAGAAAGAATACTTCCCACGTATTCCCTGCGTGTCGTAGAAGGCGACTAAAAGGGGAGGGAGCGGGTGGCTGGAAATCCTCCCCTCTCGTTTTTTTTTTAATTTTCCAAAAGAAGGAACAAAGAAGGGGGCCAGGTGAGGATATTCCCTCTAAGGCCCAGTCCTCTGTTCTTAACGCTACCTCGCTAATACGGGAAATGGCGAATAGTATGAAAGAAAGAATATATATATATATATATATATATATATATATATATATTGATAGGCGCGCGAAAGAGAGACTTTTGGATGTGAATGTGCTAAGAGGTGCAACTGGAGGGATGTCTGATCATTATCTTGTGAAGGCAAGGGTGAAGATTTGTATGGGTTTTCAGAAAAGAAGAGAGAATGTTGGGGTGAAGAGGGTGGTGAGAGTAAGTGAGCTTGGGAAGGAGACTTGTGTGAGGAAGTACCAGGAGAGACTGAGTACAGAATGGAAAAAGGTGAGAACAAAGGAGGTAATTGCAGTAGGGGAGGAATGGAATGTATTTAGGGAAGCAGTGATGGCTTGCGCAAAAGATGCTTGTGGCATGAGAAGCGTGGGAGGTAGGTTGATTAGAAAGGGTAGTGAGTTGTGGGATGAAGAAGTAAGATTATTAGTGAAACAGAAGAGAGAGGCATATGGACGATTTTTGCAGGGAAAAAATGCAAAAGAGTGGGGGATGTATAAAAGAAAGATGCATGAAGTCAAGACAAAGGTGAAAGAGTTGAAAAAGAGGGCAAATGAGAGTTGGGGTGAGAGATTATCATTAAATTTTAGGGAGAATAAAAAGATGTTCTGGAAGGAGGTAAATAAAGTGCGTAAGTTAAGGGAGGAAATGGGAACTTCAGTGAAGGGGATTAATGGGGAGGTGATAAAAAGTAGTGGTGATGTGAGAAGGGAGATGGAGTGAGTACTTTGAAGGTTTGTTGAATGTGTTTGATGATAGAGTAGCATATATAGGATGTTTTGGTCGAGGTGGTGTGCAAAGTGAGAGGGTTAGGGAATATGATTTGGTAAACAGAGAAGAGGTAGTAAAAGCTTTGCGGAAGATGAAAGCCGGCAAGTCAGTAGGTTTGAATGGTATTGCAGTGGAATTTATCAAAAACGGGGATGACTGTATTGTTTACTGGTAGGTAAGGTTATTTGATGTATATATGATTCATTGTGAGGTGCCTGAGGATTGTTGTAATTCTTGTTAGTGCCATTGTACAAAGGCAAAGGGGATAAGACACATGTGTGTGGATGTAACCAAGATAAGAAAAAAGGAGGTATAGGTAGTATGTTTCAGGAAAGGAACCAGGATGTTTTGGCTCTGAGTGAAACGAAGCTCAAGGGTAAAGGGGACGAGTGGGTTGGGAATATCTTAGGAGTAATGTCAGGGGTTAGTGAGAGGACAAGAGCAAGGGAAGGAGCAGCACTACTCTTGAAACAGGGAGTATGTGATAGAGTGTAAGAAAGTAAACTCTAAATCGATATGGGCAAAACTGAAAGCTGATGGAGAGAGATGGGTAATTATTGGTGCATATGCACCTGGCATGAGGAGAAAGACCGTGAGAGGCATGTGTTTTGGGAGCGGCTGAATGAATGTTAGTGGTTTTGATGCACGAGACCGGGTTATAGTGATGAGTGATTTGAATGCAAAGTTGAGTATACATGGGGTATTTAGTGTTGTAAATGGAAATGGTGAAGAGCTTGTAGATTTATGTGCTGAAAAAGACTGGTGATTAGGAATGCCTGGTTTAAAAAGCGAGATATACATAAGTATACGTTCGCAAGTGGGAGAGATGGCCAGAGAGCGTTATTGAATTACGTGTTATTTAATAGGCGCGCGAAAGAGAGACTTTTGGATGTTAATGTGCTGAGAGGTGCAACTGGAGGGTTGTCTGATGATTATCTTGTGGAGGCGAAGGTGAAGATTTGCAGAGGTTTTCAGAAAAGAAGAAAGAATGTTGGGGTGAAGAGAGTGTTGAGAGTAAGTGATCTTGGGAAGTAGACTTGTGTGCGGAAGTTCCAGGAGAGACAAAGTACAGAATGGAAAAAGGTGAGAACAAAGGCGGTAAGGGGAGTGGGGATGGAATGGGATGTATTTAGGGAAGCAGTGATGGTTTGCGCAAAAGAGCTTGTGGCATGAGAAGCGTGGGATGTGGGCAGATTAGAAAGGGTAGTGAGTGGTGGGATGAAGAAGTAAGATTATTAGTGAAAGAGAAGAAAGAGGCATTTGGACGATTTTTGCGGGGAAAAAATGCAAATGAGTTGGAGATGTGTAAAAGAAAGAGGCAGGAGGTCAAGGAAAGGGTGCAAGAGGTGAAAAAGAGAGGAAGTGAGAGCTGGGGTGAGAGAGTATCATTGAATTTTAGGGAGAATAAAAAGATGTTTTGGAAGGAGGTAAATAAAGTGCGTAAGACAAGGGAACAAATGGGAACCTCAGTGAAGGGGGCTAATTGGGAGGTGATAACAAGTAGTGGTGATGTGTGAAGGAGATGGAGTGAGTAATTTGAAGGTCTGTTGAATGTGTTTGATGATAGAGTGGCATATATAGGGTGTTTTGGCAGAGGTGGTTAGAGGGTTAGGGAGGATGATTTGGTAGACAGAGAAGAGGTAGTAAAAGCTTTGCGGAAGATGAAAGCCGGCAAGGCAGCGGATTTGGATGGTGTTGCAGTGGAATTTATTAAGAAAGGGGGTGACTGTATTGTTGACTGGTTCGTAAGGCTACTTTATGTATGTATGATTCATGGTGAGGTTCCTGAGGATTGGCAGAATGCTTGCAGAGTGCCATTGTTCAAAGGCAACGGGGACAAGGGACAAAGGAGAGTGCTCAAATTACAGAGGTATAAGTTTGTTGAGTATTCCTGGCAAAATATGTTTGAGGGTATTGGTTGAGAGGGTGAAGGCATGTACCAAGCATTAGACTGGGGAAGAGCAGTGTGGTTTCAGAAGTGGTATAGTATGTTTGGATTAGGAGTTTGCGTTGAAGAATGTATGTGACAAATACTTATAAAAGCAAATGGATTTCTATGTAGCATTTATGGATCATAAGAAGGCTTATGATAGAGTTGATAAAGATTCCCTGTGGAAGGTAGAAACAATATATGGTGTGGGAGGCAAAGTGTTAGAAGCATTGAAAAGTTTTTAACGACGATGTAAGGCTTGTGTGCGTGTAGGAAGAGAGGAAAGTGACTGGATCTAAGTGAATGTTGGTTTGCGGCAGGGGTGCGTGATGTCCCCATGGTTGTTTAATTTGTTTATAGATGGGGTTGTTAGTGAGGTG
This sequence comes from Panulirus ornatus, assembly GCF_036320965.1. Classification (NCBI taxonomy): domain Eukaryota; kingdom Metazoa; phylum Arthropoda; class Malacostraca; order Decapoda; family Palinuridae; genus Panulirus; species Panulirus ornatus. The sequence goes on from NC_092237.1 coordinate 35,497,250, forward strand.
AATGCATCGGTCTTGGAAAAGAAGGGCAAGTATGCAGTCTGTTGTGGATGAGAGAGCTTAGGAAGTGAGTCATTTGTTCGCTGATTTTACAGCGCTGGTACCTGATTCGGGTGAGAAACTGCAGAGGTTGGTGACTGAGTTTGGTAATGTATATGAAAGAAGAGAGCTGAGGGTAAATGTGAATACGAGGAAGGTTATTAGGTATAGCATGGTTGAGGGAGAAGTCAATTGGGAGGTAAGTTTGAAAGGAGAAAAACTGGAGGAAGTGATGTGTTTTAGATATCTGGGAGTACATTTGGCAGCGGATGGAACTATGGAAGCATAAGGGAAACATAGGGTGGGGGAGGAAGCGAAAGTTCTGGGAGCGTTGAAAAATGTGTAGAAGTCGAGAACGTTAATTTGGAAAGAAAACATGAGTATATTTGAAGGAATATTGTTTCCAAAAATGTTATATGGTTGCGAGGCGTGGGCTATAGAAGAGTTGTGTGGAGGACGGTGGATGTGCTGGAAATGAGATGTGTGATGACAATATGTTGTGTGAGGTGGTTTGATCGAGTAAGTAATGAAAGGGTTAGAGAGATGTGTCGTAATAAAAAGAGTGTGGTTTAGCGAGCAGAAGGTGTTTTGAAATGGTTTGGTCACAGAGAGAGAATGAGTGAGGAAAGATTGACAAAGAGGCTATATGTGTCAGACGTGGAGGGAGCGAGGAGAAGTGGGAGACCAAATTGGAGTGGAAAGATGGAATGAAAAAGATTTTGAGTGACCGGGGCCTGAACATGCAGGAGGGTGAAAGCGTGTAAGGAAAAAAGTGATATTCAACGATATGGTATACTGGGGTCGACGTGCTGTCAATGGTTTGAACCAGGGCATGTGAAGAGTCTATGGTAAACCATGGGAAGTTTTGTGGGACCTGAATGTGGGAAGGGAGATGTGCGGGGTGAGTGGACGGGTGGGGTTGGGGGTGGGGGGGTCATTTCATGTGATGCGGGGTGGCGACGAGAATGAATAAGGGCAGGCAGTATAAATTATGTACATGTGTATATATGTATATGTCTGTGTGTATATATATATATATGTATACGTTGAGTTGTATAAGTATATATAAGTGCGCGTGTGGACGTATATCTCCATGGTTGTTTGATTTGGTTATACATGGGGTTGTTAGTGAGGTGAATGCAAGAGTCTTGGAAAGAAGGGCAAGTATGCAGTCTGTTGTGAATGAGAGAGCTTAGGAAGTGAGTCATTTGTTCGCTGATTTTACAGCGCTGGTACCTGATTCGGGTGAGAAACTGCAGAGGTTGGTGACTGAGTTTGGTAATGTATATGAAAGAAGAAAGCTGAGAGTAAATGAGAATACCAGCAAGGTTATTAGGTATAGCATGGTTGAGGAGCAAATCAATTAGGAGGTAACTTTGAAAGGAGAAAAACTGGAGGAAGTGATGTGTTTTAGATATCTGGGAGTGCATTTGGCAGCGGATGGAACTATGGAAGCATAAGGGAATCATAGGGTGGGGGAGGAAGCGAAAGTTCTGGGATCGTTGAAAAATGTGTAGAAGTCGAGAACGTTAATTTGGAAAGAAAAAATGAGTATATTTGATGGAATAGTGGTTCCAACAATGTTATATGGTTGCGAGGCGTGGGCTATAGATAGAGTTGTGTGGAGGACGGTGGATGTGCTGGAAATGAGATGTCTGATGACAGTATGTGGTGTGAGATGGTTTGATCGAGTAAGTAATGAAAGGGTTAGAGAGATGTGTCGTAATTAAAAGAGTGTGGTTTAGCGAGCAGAAGAGGGTGTTTTGAAATGGTTTGGTCACAGAAAGAGAATGAGTGAGGAAAGATTGACAAAGAGGATATATGTGTCAGACGTGGAGGGAACGAGAAGTTGGACACCAAATTGGAGTGGAAAGATGGAATGAAAAAGATTTTGAGTGACCGGGGCCTGAGCATGCAGGAGGGTGGAAAGCGTGCAAGGAAAAAAAGTGATATTTAACAATGTGGTATACCGGGGTCGACGTGCTGTCAGTGGATTGAACCAGGGCATGTGAAGCGTCTATGGTAAACCATGGAAAGTTTTGTGGGACCTGAATGTGGGAAGGGAGATGTGCGGGGTGGGTGGGCGGGTGGGGGGGAGGGGGTTGTTAATTCATGTGATGCGGGGTGGCGACGAGAATGAATAACGGCAGGCAGTATAAATTATGTACATGTGTATATATGTATATGTCTGTGTGTATATATATATATGTATACGGTGAGCTGTATAGGCTTGTATAAGTGCGCGTGTGGACGTGAATCTCCATGGTTGTTTAATTTGTTTATACATAGGGTTGTTAGTGAGGTGAATGCAAAAGTCATGGAAAGAACGGCAAGTATGCAGTCTGTTGTGGATGAGAGAGCTTAGGAAGTGAGTCATTTGTTCGCTGATTTTACAGCGCTGGTACCTGATTCGGGTGAGAAACTGCAGAAGTTGGTGACTGAGCTTGGTAATATATATGAAAGGAGAAAGCTGAGAGTAAATGAGAATACCAGCAAGGTTATTAGGTATAGCATGGTTGAGGGACTAGTCAATTGGGAGGTAAGTTTGAATGGAGAAAAACTGGAGGAAGTGATGTGTTTTAGATATCTGGGAGTACATTTGGCAGCGGATTGAACTATGGAAGCATAAGGGTATCATAGGCTGGGGGAGGAGGCTAAAGTTCTGGGAGCGTTGAAAAATGTGTAGAAGTCGAGAACGTTAATTTGGAAAGAAAAAATTAGTATATTTGAAGGAATAGTGGTTCCAACAATGTTATATGGTTGCGATGCGTGGGCTATAGATAGATAGATAGATAGATAGATAGAGAGAGAGATGGATAGGGGAGAAAGAATTCTTCCCACGCATTCTTCACATGTCGTAGAAGGCGACTAATGGGGACGGGAGCGGGGAGGCAGAAAAACTCCCCTCCTTGTATGTTAACTTTCTACAAGGGGAAACAGAAGAAGGAGACACGCGGAGAGTGCTCATCCTCCTCGAAGGCTCAAATGGGGTGTCTAAGTCTGTGCGGATGTAACCAAAATGAGAAAAAAAAGAGAGATAGGTAGTATGTTTGAGGAAAGGAACCTGGTTGTTTTGGCTATGAGTGGAACGAAGGGTAAAGGGGAAGAGTGGTTTGGGAATGTCTTGGGAGTAAAGTCAGGGGTTAGTGAGAGGACAAGAGCAAGGGAAGGAGTAGCATTACTCCTGAAACAGGAGTAGTGGGAGTATGTGATAGACTGTAAGAAAGTATGTTCTAGATTGATATGGTAAAACTGAAAGTTGATGGAGAGAGATGGGTGATTATTGGTGCATATGAACCTGGGCATGAGAAGAAAGATCATGAGAGGCAAGTGTTTTGGGAGCAGCTGAATGAGTGTGTTAGTGGTTTTGATGCACAAGACCGGGATATAGTGATGGGTGATTTAAATGGAAAGGTGAGTAATGAGGCAGTTGAGGGAATAATTGTTATACATGTGGTGTTCAGAGTTGTAAATGGAAATGGTGAAGAGCTTGTAGATTTGTGTTCTGAAAAAGGATTGGTGATTGGGAATACTTGGTTTAAAAAGCGAGATATATATATATAAGTATACGTATGTAAGCATGACAGATGGCCAGAAAGCGTTATTGGATTACGTGTTAATTGATAGGCGCGCGAGAGGAGACTTTTGGATGGTAATGTGCTGAGAGGTGCAAGTGGAGGGATGTCTGATCATTATCTTGTGAAGGCGACGGTGAAGATTTGTTGGGGTTTTCAGAAAAGAAGCCAGAATGTTGGGATGAAGAGAGTAGTGAGAGTAAGTGAGCTTGGGAAGGAGACTTGTGTGAGGAAGTACCAGGAGAGACTGACGTCAGAATGGAAAAAGGTGAGAACAAAGGAAGTAAGGGGAGTGGAGGATGAATGTGATGTATTTAGGGAAGCAGTAATGTCTTGCGCAAAAGATGCTTGTGGCATGAGAAGCGTGTTAGGTGGGCTGATTAGAAAGGGTAGAGAGCGGTGGGATGAAGAAGTAAGATTATTAGTGAAAGAGAAGAGAAAGTCATTTGGACAATTTTTGCCGGAAAACAATGCAAATCAGTGGGACATGTATAAAAGAAAGAGACAGGAGGTCAAGAGAAGGGTGCAGGAGGTGAAAAAGTGGGCAAATGAGAGTTGGGGTGAGAGAGTATCATTAAATTTTAGGCAGAAAAAAATATGTTTTGGAAGGAGGTAAATAAAGTGCGTAAGAAAAAGGAGCAAATGGGAACTTCAGTGAAGAAGGCAAATGGGGAGGTGTTAACAAGTAGTGGTGATGTAGGAAGGAGGCGGAGTGAGTATTTTGAAAGTTTGTTGAACGTGTTTGATGATAGAGTGGCAGGTATAGGGTGTTTTGGTCGAGGTGGTGTGCAAAATGAGAGGGTTGGGAAAATGATTTTGTAAACAGAGAAGAGGTAGTAGAAGCTTTACGGAAGATGAAAGCCGGCAAGGCAGCAGGTTTGGATGTTATTGCAGTGGAATTTATTCAAAAAGGGGGAGACTGTATTGTTGACTGGTTGGTATGTATGTATGGTTCATGGTGAGGTGCCTGAGGACTGGTGGAATGCGTGCATAGTGCCATTGTACAAAGGCAAAGGGGATAAGTGTGAGTGCTCAAATTACAGAGGTATAAGTTTGTTGAGTGTTCCTGGTAAGTTTTTGGGAGGGTATTGATTCAGAGGGTGAATGCATGTACAGAGCATCAGATTGGGGAAGAGCAGTGTGGTTTCAGAAGTGGTAGAGGATGTGTGGATCAGGTGTTTGCTTTCAAGAATGTATGTGAGAAATACATAGAAAAGCAAATAGATCTGTACTTGGCATTTATGAATCTGTAGAAGGCATATGATAGAGTTGATAGAGATGCTCTGTGGAAGATATTAAGAATATATGGTGTTGGAGGCAAGTTGTTAGAAGCAGTGAAAAGGTTTATCGAGGATGTAATGCATTTGTACGTGTAGGAAGAGAGGAAAGTGATAGGCTCTCAGTGAATGTAGGTTTGCGGCAGGGGTGTATGATGTCTCCATGGTTGTCTAATTTGTTTATGGATGGTGTTGCTAGGGAGGTGAATGCAAGACTTTTGGAAATAGGGTCAAGTATGGAGTCTGTTGTGGATGAGAGAGCTTGGGAAGTGAGCCAGTTGTCATTCGCTGATGATACATCGCTGGTGGCTGATTCATGAGAGAAAATGCAGAAGCTGGTGACTGACTTTGGTAAAGTGTGTGAAAGAAGAAAGTTAAGAGTAAATGTGAATAAGAGCAAGGTTATTAGGTACAGTAGGGTTGAGGGTCAAGTCAATTGGGGTGGTAAGTTTGAATAAAGAAAAACTGGAGGAAGTAAAGTGTTTTAGATATCTGGGAGTGGATCTGGCAGCGGATGGAACTATGGAAGCATAAGGGAAACATAGGGTGGGGGAGGAAGCGAAAGTTCTGGGAGCGTTGAAAAATGTGTAGAAGTCGAGAACGTTAATTTGGAAAGAAAACATGAGTATATTTGAAGGAATATTGGTTCCAAAAATGTTATATGGTTGCGAGGCGTGGGCTATAGATAGAGTTGTGTGGAGGACGGTGGATGTGCTGGAAATGAGATGTGTGATGACAATATGTTGTGTGAGGTGGTTTGATCGAGTAAGTAATGAAAGGGTTAGAGAGATGTGTCGTAATAAAAAGAGTGTGGTTTAGCGAGCAGAAGAAGGTGTTTTGAAATGGTTTGGTCACAGAGAGAGAATGAGTGAGGAAAGATTGACAAAGAGGCTATACGTGTCAGACGTGGAGGGAGCGAGGAGAAGTGGGAGACCTAATTGGAGTGGAAAGATGGAATGAAAAAGATTTTGAGTGACCGGGGCCTGAACATGCAGGAGGGTGAAAGCGTGTAAGGAAAAAAGTGATATTTATCGATATGGTATACTGGGGTCGACGTGCTGTCAGTGGTTTGAACCAGGGCATGTGAAGAGTCTATGGTAAACCATGGGAAGTTTTGTGGGACCTGAATGTGGGAAGGGAGATGTGCGGGGTGGGTGGACGGGTGGGGTGGGGGGTGGGGGGGTCCTTTCATGTGATGCGGGGTGGCGACGAGAATGAATAAGGGCAGGCAGTATAAATTATGTACATGTGTATATATGTATATGTCTGTGTGTATATATATATATATATATATATATATATATATATGTATACGTTGAGTTGTATAAGTATATATAAGTGCGCGTGTGGACGTATATCTCCATGGTTGTTTGATTTGGTTATACATGGGGTTGTTAGTGAGGTGAATGCAAGAGTCTTGGAAAGAAGGGTAAGTATGCAATCCGTTGTGGATGAGAGAGCTTAGGAAGTGAGTCATTTGTTCGCTGATTTTACAGCGCTGGTACCTGATTCGGGTGAGAAACTGCAGAGGTTGGTGACTGAGTTTGGTAATGTATATGAAAGAAGAAAGCTGAGAGTAAATGAGAATACCAGCAAGGTTATTAGGTATAGCATGGTTGAGGAGCAAATCAGTTGGGAAGTAAATATGAAAGGAGAAAAACTGGAGGAAGTGATGTGTTTTAGATATCTGGGAGTGCATTTGGCAGCGGATGGAACTATGGAAGCATAAGGGAATCATAGGGTGGGGGAGGAAGCGAAAGTTCTGGGATCGTTGAAAAATGTGTAGAAGTCGAGAACGTTAATTTGGAAAGAAAAAATGAGTATATTTGATGGAATAGTGGTTCCAACAATGTTATATGGTTGCGAGGCGTGGGCTATAGATAGAGTTGTGTGGAGGACGGTGGATGTGCTGGAAATGAGTTGTCTGATGACAGTATGTGGTGTGAGGTGGTTTGATCGAGTAAGTAATGAAAGGGTTAGAGAGATGTGTCGTAATTAAAAGAGTGTGGTTTAGCGAGCAGAAGAGGGTGTTTTGAAATGGTTTGGTCACAGAAAGAGAATGAGTGAGGAAAGATTGACAAAGAGGATATATGTGTCAGACGTGGAGGGAACGAGAAGTTGGAGACCAAATTGGAGTGGAAAGATGGAATGAAAAAGATTTTGAGTGACCGGGGCCTGAACATGCAGGAGGGTGGAAAGCGTGCAAGGAAAAAAAGTGATATTTAACTATGTGGTATACCGGGGTCGACGTGCTGTCAGTGGTTTGAACCAGGGCATGTGAAGCGTCTATGGTAAACCATGGAAAGTTTTGTGGGACCTGAATGTGGGAAGGGAGATGTGCGGGGTGGGTGGGCGGGTGGGGTGGAGGGGGTTGTTAATTCATGTGATGCGGGGTGGCGACGAGAATGAATAACGGCAGGCAGTATAAATTATGTACATGTGTATATATGTATATGTCTGTGTGTATATATATATGTATACGGTGAGTTGTATAGGTTTGTATAAGTGCGCGTGTGGACGTGAATCTCCATGGTTGTTTAATTTGTTTATACATAGGGTTGTTAGTGAAGTGAATGCAAAAGTCATGGAAAGAACGGCAAGTATGCAGTCTGTTGTGGATGAGAGAGCTTAGGAAGTGAGTCATTTGTTCGCTGATTTTACAGCGCTGGTACCTGATTCGGGTGAGAAACTGCAGAAGTTGGTGACTGAGCTTGGTAATATATATGAAAGGAGAAAGCTGAGAGTAAATGAGAATACCAGCAAGGTTATTAGGTATAGCATGGTTGAGGGACTAGTCAATTGGGAGGTAAGTTTGAATGGATAAAAAACTGGAGGAAGTGATGTGTTTTAGATATCTGGGAGTACATTTGGCAGCGGATGGAACTATGGAAGCATAAGGGTATCATAGGCTGGGGGAGGAGGCTAAAGTTCTGGGAGCGTTGAAAAATGTGTAGAAGTCGAGAACGTTAATTTGGAAAGAAAAAATTAGTATATCTGAAGGAATAGTGGTTCCAACAATGTTACATCGTTGCGAGTCGTGGGCTATAGATAGATAGATAGATAGATAGATAGATAGAGAGATGGATAGGGGAGAAAGAACTCTTCCCACGCATTCTTCACATGTCGTAGAAGGCGACTAATGGGGACGGGAGCGGGGAGGCAGAAAACCTCCCCTCCTTGTATGTTAACTTTCTACAAGGGGAAACAGAAGAAGGAGACACGCGGAGAGTGCTCATCCTCCTCGATGGCTCAAATGGGGTGTCTAAATCAGTGCGGATGTAAACAAAATGAGAAAAAAGGAGAGATAGGTAGTATGTTTGAGGAAAGGAACCTGGATGTTTTGGCTATGAGTTGAACGAATTGTAAAGGGGAAGAGTGGTTTGGGAATGTCTTGGGAGTAAAGTCAGGGGTTAGTGAGAGGACAAGAGCAAGGGAAGGAGTAGCATTACTCCTGAAACAGGAGTAGTGGGAGTATGTGATAGACTGTAAGAAAGTATGTTCTAGATTGATATGGTAAAACTGAAAGTTGATGGAGAGAGATGGGTGATTATTGGTGCATATGCACCTGGGCATGAGAAGAAAGATCATGAGAGGCAAGTGTTTTGGGAGCAGCTGAATGAGTGTGTTAGTGGTTTTGATGCACAAGACCGGGATATAGTGATGGGTGATTTAAATGGAAAGGTGAGTAATGAGGCAGTTGAGGGAATAATTGTTATACATGGGGTGTTCAGAGTTGTAAATGGAAATGGTGAAGAGCTTGTAGATTTGTGTTCTGAAAAAGGATTGGTGATTGGGAATACTTGGTTTAAAAAGCGATATATATATATATATATATATATATATATATATATATATATATATATATATATATATATAAGTATACGTATGTAAGCATGACAGATGGCCAGAAAGCGTTATTGGATTACGTGTTAATTGATAGGCGCGCGAGAGGAGACTTTTGGATGGTAATGTGCTGAGAGGTGCAAGTGGAGGGATGTCTGATCATTATCTTGTGAAGGCGACGGTGAAGATTTGTTGGGGTTTTCAGAAAAGAAGCCAGAATGTTGGGATGAAGAGAGTAGTGAGAGTAAGTGAGCTTAGGAAGGAGACTTGTGTGAGGAAGTACCAGGAGAGACTGACGTCAGAATGGAAAAAGGTGAGAACAAAGGAAGTAAGGGGAGTGGAGGATGAATGTGATGTATTTAGGGAAGCAGTAATGGCTTGCGCAAAAGATGCTTGTGGCATGAGAAGCGTGTTAGGTGGGCTGATTAGAAAGGGTAGAGAGCGGTGGGATGAAGAAGTAAGATTATTAGTGAAAGAGTAGAGAAAGTCATTTGGACAATTGTTGCCGGGAAACAATGCAAATCAGTGGGACATGTATAAAAGAAAGAGACAGGAGGTCAAGAGAAAGGTGCAGGAGGTGAAAAAGTGGGCAAATGAGAGTTGGGGTGAGAGAGTATCATTAAATTTTAGGCAGAAAAAAAATATGTTTTGGAAGGAGGTAAATAAAGTGCGTAAGACAAAGGAGCAAATGGGAACTTCAGTGAAGGAGGCAAATGGGGAGGTGTTAACAAGTAGTGGTGATGTAAGAAGGAGGTGGAGTGAGTATTTTCAAAGTTTGTTGAACGTGTTTGATGATAGAGTGGCAGGTATAGGGTGTTTTGGTCGAGGTGGTGTGCAAAATGAGAGGGTTAGGGAAAATGATTTTGTAAACAGAGAAGAGGTAGTAGAAGCTTTACGGAAGATGAAAGCCGGCAAGGCAGCAGGTTTGGATGATATTGCAGTGGAATTTATTCAAAAAGGGGGAGACTGTATTGTTTACTGGTTGGTATGTATGTATGGTTCATGGTGAGGTGCCTGAGGACTGGTGGAATGCGTGCATAGTGCCATTGTACAAAGGCAAAGGGGATAAGTGTGAGTGCTCAAATTACAGAGGTATAAGTTTGTTGAGTGTTCCTGGTAAGTTTTTGGGAGGGTATTGATTCAGAGGGTGAATGCATGTACAGAGCATCAGATTGGGGAAGAGCAGTGTGGTTTCAGAAGTGGTAGAGGATGTGTGGATCAGGTGTTTGCTTTCAAGAATGTATGTGAGAAATACATAGAAAAGCAAATAGATTTGTACTTGGCATTTATGAATCTGTAGAAGGCATATGATAGAGTTGATAGAGATGCTCTGTGGAAGATATTAAGAATATATGGTGTTGGAGGCAAGTTGTTAGAAGCAGTGAAAAGGTTTATCGAGGATGTAATGCATTTGTACGTGTAGGAAGAGAGGAAAGTGATAGGCTCTCAGTGAATGTAGGTTTGCGGCAGGGGTGTATGATGTCTCCATGGTTGTCTAATTTGTTTATGGATGGTGTTGCCAGGGAGGTGAATGCAAGACTTTTGGAAATAGGGTCACGTATGGAGTCTGTTGTGGATGAGAGAGCTTGGGAAGTGAGCCAGTTGTTATTCGCTGATGATACATCGCTGGTGGCTGATTCATGTGAGAAAATGCAGAAGCTGGTGACTGACTTTGGTAAAGTGTGTGAAAGAAGAAGGTTAAGAGTAAATGTGAATAAGAGCAAGGTTATTAGGTACAGTAGGGTTGAGGGTCAAGTCAAGTGGGTGGTAAGTTTGAATAGAGAAAAACTGGAGGAAGTAAAGTGTTTTAGATATCTGGGAGTGGATCTGGCACCGGATGGAACCATGGAAGCGGAAGTGAATCATAGGCTTGTGGAGGGGGCGAAATTTCTGGGAGCCTTGAAGAATGTGTGGAAGTCGAGAACATTATCTCGGAAAGAAAAAATAGGTATGTTTGAAGGAATAGTGGTTCCAACAATGTTGTATGGCTGCAAGTCGTGGGCTATGGATAGAGTTGTGAGGATGGGGTGGATATGCTGGAAATGAGATGTTCGAGGACATATGTGGTATGAGGTGGTTTGATCGAGTAAGTAATGTAAGGGTAAGAGAGATGTGTGGAATTAAAAAGAGTGTGGTTGAGAGAGCTGAAAAGGGTGTTCTGAAATGGTTTCGTCACATGGAGAGGATGAGTGAAGAAAGATTGACCAAGAGGATATATGTGTCAGAGGTGGGGGGAACGAGGAGAAGTGGGAGACCAAACTGGAGGTGGAAAGATGGAGTGAAAAAGATTTTGAGTGATCGGGGCCTGAACATACAGGAGGGTGAAATGCGTTCAAGGAATGGAGTGAATTGGAACGATGTGGTATACCGGGGTCGACGTGCTGTCAATGGATTGAACCAGGGCATGTGAAGCGTCTGGGGAAAACCATGGAAAGTTGTGTGGGGCCTGGATGTGGAAAGGGAGCTGTGGTTTCGGTGCATTATTGCATGACAGCTAGAGACTGAGTGTGAACGAAAGGGGCCTTTGTTGTCCTTTCCTAGCGTTACCTCGCGCACCTGTGGGAGAAGATGTTATTCCATGTGTGGCGAGGTCGCGATGCGAAAAAATAAAGGTAGACAGTATGGATTCTGTGCATGTGTATATATGTATATATCTGTGTGTGTACATATATTTGTACATTGAGATGTACAGGTATGTCTATTTGCGTGTGCGGACGTGTATGTATATACATGTGTATGTGGGTGTGTCGGGCCATTCTTTCGTCTGTTTCCTTGCGCTACCCCGCTAACGTAGGAGACAGCGACAAAGCAAAATAGATAAATATATATATATATATATATATATATATATATATATATATATATATATATATATATATATATATATATATATATATATATATATATATATACATGTATATACATACACGTCCGCACACGCAAATAGACATACCTATACATCTCAATGTACAAATATATGTACACACACAGACATATACATGTATGTGATAGAATGTAAGAAAGTAAATTCTCGATTAATATGGGTAAAACTGAAAGTTGATGGAGAGAGATGGGTGATTATTGTTGCATATGCACCTGGGCATGAGAAGGAGGATCATGAGAGGCAAGTGTTTTGGGAGCAGCTGAATGAGTGTGTTAGTGGTTTTGATGCACGAGACCGGGTTACAGTGATGGGTGATTTGAATGCAAAGGTGAGTAATATGGCAGTTGAGGGAATAATTGGTATACATGGGGTGTTCAGTGTTGTAAATGGAAATGGTGAAGAGCTTGTAGATTTATGTGTTGAAAAAGGACTGGTCATTGGGAATACCTGGTTTAAAAAGCGAGATATACATAAGTATACGTATGTAAGTAGGAGAGATGGCCAGAGAGCGTTATTGGATTACGTGTTAATTAACAGGCGCGCGAAAGAGAGACTTTTGGATGTTAATGTGCTGAGAGGTGCAACTGGAGGGATGTCTGATCATTATCTTGTGGAGGCTAAGGTGAAGATTTGTATGGGTTTTCAGAAAAGAAGAGTGAATGTTGGGGTGAAGAGGGTGTTGAGAGTAAGTGAGCTTGGGAAGGAGACTTGTGTGAGGAAGTACCAGGAGAGACTGAGTAGAGAATGGAAAAAGGTGAGAACAATGGAAGTAAGGGGAGCGCAAAAGATGCTTGTGGCATGAGAAGAGTGGGAGGTGGGTTGATTAGAAAGTGTAGTTAGTGGTAGGATGAAGAAGTAAGATTATTTTTGAAAGAGAAGAGAGAGGCATTTGGTCGATTTTTGCAGGGGAAAAATGCAATTGAGTGTGAGATGTATAAAAGAAAGAGACAGGAGGTCAACAGGAAGGTGCAAGAGGTGAAAAAGAGGGCAAATGAGAGTTGGGGTGAGAGAGTATCAGTAAATTTTAGGGAGAATAAAAAGATGTTCTGGAAGGAGGTAAATAAAGTGCGTAAGACAAGGGAGCAAATGGGAACTTCAGTGAAGGGCGCAAATGTGGAGGTGATAACAAGTAGTGGTGATGTGAGAAGGAGATGGAGTGAGTATCTTGAAGGGTTGTTGAATGTGTTTGATGATAGAATGGCAGATATATTGTGTTTTGGTCGAGGTGGTATGCAAAGTGAGAGGGTTAGGGAAAATGATTTGGTAAACAGAGAAGTGGTAGTAAAAGCTTTGCGGAAGATGAAAGCTGGCAAGGCAGCAGGTTTGGATGGTATTGCAGTGGAATTTATTAAAAAAGGGGGTGACTGTATTATTGACTGGTTGGTAAGGTTATTTAATGTATGTATGACTCACAGTGAGGTGCCTGAGGATTGGCGGAATGCGTGCTTAGTGCCATTGTACAAAGGCAAAGGGGATAAGAGTGAGTGCTCAAATTGCAGAGGTATAAGTTTGTTGAGTATTCCTGGTAAATTATATGGGAGGGTATTGATTGAGAGGGTGAAGGCACGTACAGAGCATCAGACTGGGGAGGAGCAGTGTGGTTTCAGAAGTGGTAGAGGATGTTTGGATCAGGTGTTTGCTTTGAAGAATGTATGTGAGATATTTGTATGTAGCATTTATGGATCTGGAGAAGGCATATGATAGATTTGATAGAGATGTTCTCTGGAAGGTATTAAGAATATATGGTGTGGGAGGCAAGTTGTTAGAAGCAGTGAAAAGTTTTTATCGAGGATGTAAGGCATGTGTCCGTGTACGAAGAAAGGAAAGTGATTGGTTCTCAGTGAATGTAGGTTTGCGGCAGGGGTGTGTGATGTCTCCATGGTTGTTTAATTTGTTTATGGATGGGGTTGTTATGGAGGTGAATGCAAGAGTTTTGGAAAGAGGGGCAAGTATGAAGTCTGTTGGGGATGAGAGAGCTTGGGAAGTGAGTCAGTTGTTGTTCGCTGATGATACAGCGCTGGTGGCTGATTCATGTGAGAAACTGCAGAAGCTGGTGACTGAGTTTGGTAAAGTGTGTGAAAGAAGAAAGTTAAGAGTAAATGTGAATAAGAGCAAGGTAATTAGGTACAGTAGGGTTGAGGGTCAAGTCAATTGGGAGGTAAGTTTGAATTGAGAAAAACTGGAGGAAGTAAAGTGTTTTAGATATCTGGGAGTGGATCTGGCAGCGGTTGGAACCATGGAAGCGGAAGTGGATCATAGGGTGGGGAAGGCGGCGAAATTCCTGGGAGCCTTGAAGAATGTGTGGAAGAATGGGTATGTTTGAAGGAATAGTGGTTCCAACAATGTTGTATGGTTGCGAGGCGTGGGCTATTGATAGAGTTGTGCCCAGGAGGATGGATATGCTGGAAATGAGATGTTTGAGGACAATGTGTGGTGTGAGGTGGTTTGATCGAGTAAGTAACGTAAGGGTAAGAGAGATGTGTGGAAATAAAAAGAGCGTGGTTGAGAGAGGAGAAGATGGTGTTTTGACATGGTTTGGGCACATGGAGAGAATGAGTGAGGAAAGATTGACCAAGAGGATACATGTGTCGGAGGTGGAGGGAACGAGGAGAAGTGGGAGACCAAATTGGAGGTTGAAAGATGGAGTGAAAAAGATTTTGTGTGATCGGGCCTGAACATGCAGGAGGGTGAAAGTAGGGCAAGGAATAGAGTGAATTGGATCGATGTGGTATACCGAGGTTGACGTGCTGTCAGTGGATTGAATCAGGGCATGTGAAGCGTCTGGGGTAAACCATGGAAAGATGTGTAGGTATGTATATTTGCGTGAGTGGACGTATGTATATACATGTGTATGCTGGTGGGTTGGGCCATTTCTTTCGTCTGTTTCCTTGCGCTACCTCGCAAACGCGGGAGACAGCGCCAAAAAAAAAAAAAAATATATATATATATATATATATATATATATATATATATATATATATATATATATATATATATATATATATATATATATATATATATATATTTGTATATATATATATATATATATATCCCTGGGGATAGGGGAGAAAGAATACTTCTCACGTATTCCCTGCGTGTCGTAGAAGGCGACTAAAAGGGGAGGGAGCGGGGGGCTGGCAATCCTCCCCTCTTGTTTTTTTTTTTTTTTTAATTTTCTAAAAGAAGATACAGAGAAGGGGGCCAGGTGAGGATGTTCCCTCAGAGGCCCAGTCCTCTGTTCTTAACGCTTCCTTGCTGATGCGGGAAATGGCGAATAGTTTCAAAAAAAAAAATGAAATGTATATATATATATATATATATATATATATATATATATATATATATATATATATATATATATATAATGTGAGTATATATTGGAAATGATCACAATTTTGCGCGAGATCAAGTATATTGCTATGCGTCCACGGATAAAATGAAATACGATAAGTTCCCGAGTTCACTTTCGTGTAATGATCGCATCTTAACGGTTGACAAAAGTGAGAAATATAACTGTCCCTTGATGTAAAACGAAGAGACGTAGCTTGGACGCAATTTGGTAAACATGAGATTGTCCAAGAGAAACAACGAGCGTATCATAAACTTATCATTCATAACTTTTTTCAACATTAGATTTATCTAATGTGTATAAATCATCCCTATCAATAACATTATATTCCTTTGTGTGTTTGATAATAGAAGATTCAATGATATATCTCGTGGTAATGGAATTAGAGTTGATAACTGAGATGGCATTACTCCAGTCAATACAACGGTCGTATACTTTTTAACGTAATTAAACAAGGCCTTTCATTCTTGTCCCGTTCTTATACTATATTGATGTTGCTTAAGTTTAACAGAAAGATCCTTACCAATCTAGCCAACAAGAAACTTATCACAAATTCTACATGGTACTTTATAGATGTAACCAGGAGAAATTTCTAGTGAATTCCTGATTAAGATATTTTCTATATTATTATTGTTGATGAAGCTAACATTTACATTAAAGGATTTAAGCAACATAGGAAGTAGAGTTACATTATTATTAAAAGGGAGAACTAAAAGATTCTTGGTGTCACTGGGAGGTTTGAGCTCAACTCTACAAATGATTTTTTTGCTGACTTAAGGGATTTGTCAATGAAAGATCTAGAGTACGTTAACTTAGATCCAATAGAATATATCTTCTCAAACTTATATTCAATCTAATCTGGACTGCAAATACGTAATGCCCTAAGGAACATAGATTGAAAAGATGATAATTTAATTCTGTCATGTTGAGATGAGTAATAATGGGTATATGACCATATATTGGTAGGTTATCTGCATATGCTAAACTTTAACTTGTTTCATTTATTATGGATCATGCAATCTAAGAATGCTAACTACCATTATTTTTTTTTCTACAGTAAATTTGATGGAAGGTACTAAATTATTAAGTAAGAGGAAAAATACTTGTAAAGAGCATCATCTACATATCTAAACAAAATTGCATTTGAAGATAAGATATCCTTTAGGAATTTTGTTTCAAAAAATTCCTTATAAAGATTACTTAGTACAGGTGAAAGAGGGTTATCCATTGCCATACCGAATTTTTGAGCAAACAATCCCCATTAAATTGAAAAACACAGTCTTTTATAAGCAATTTTATCAGATCAATGAAAACAGACTTTGAAACAGTTAAAGGAATATCATCTAAGACATTAATAGATATTCAAAAAGGTCATCAACTGGAACTTTTGTGAAAAGTGAGGAAACAGCAAAGCTAACAATTTTGATATCAAAATTAACATTGATATTGTTAAGGGGAAGAGTGGTTTGGGAATGTCTGGGGAGTAAAGTCAGGGGTTAGTGAGAGAACAAGAGCAAGGGAAGGAGTTGCAATACTCCTGAAACAGGAGTTGTGGGAGTATGTGATAGAGTGTAAGAAAGTAAATTCTCGATTAATATGGGTAAAACTGAAAGTTGATGGACAGAGGTGGGTGATTATTGGTGCATATGCACCTGGGCATGAGGAGAAAGATCAAGAGAGGCAAGTGTTTTGGGAGCAGCTGAATGAGTGTGTTAGTAGTTTTGATGCACGAGACCGGGTTATAGTGATGGGTGATTTGAATGCAAAGGTGAGTAATGTGGCAGTTGAGGGAATAATTGGTATACATGCGGTGTTCAGTGTTGTAAATGGAAATGGTGAAGAGCTTGTAGATTTATGTGCTGAAAAAGGACTGATGATTGGGAATACCTGGTTTAAAAAGCGAGATATACATAAGTATACTTATGTAAGTAGGAGAGATGGCCAGAGAGCGTTATTGGATTACGTGTTAATTGACAGGCGTGCGAAAGAGAGACTTTTGGATGTTAATGTGCTGAGAGGTGCAACGGGAGGGATGTCTGATCATTATCTTGTGGAGGCTAAGGTGAAGATTTGTATGGGTTTTAAGAAAAGAAGAGTGAATGTTGGGGTGAAGAGGGTGGTGAGAGTAAGTGAGCTTGAGAAGGAGACCTGTTTGAGGAAGTACCAGGAGAGACTGAGTACAGAATGGAAAAAGGTGAGAACAATGGAAGCAAGGGGAGTGGGGGAGGAATGGGATGTATTTAGGGAATCAGTGATGGATTGCGCAAAAGATGCTTGTGGCATGAGAAGAGTGGGAGGTGGGTTGATTAGAAAGGGTTGTGAGTGGTGGGATGAAGAAGTAAGAGTATTAGTGAGAGAGAGGCTTTTGGACGATTTTTGCAGGGAAAAAATGCAATTGAGTGGAAGATGTATAAAAGAGAGACAGGAGGTCAAGAGAAAGGTGCAAGAGGTGAAAAAAAGGGCAAATGAGAGTTGGGGTGAGAGAGTATCATTAAATTTTAGGGAGAATAAAAAGATGTTCTGGAAGGAGGTAAATAAAGTGCTTAAGACAAGGGAGCAAATGGGAACTTCAGTGAAGGGCGCAAATGGGAGGTGATAACAAGTAGTGGTGATGTGAGAGGGAGATGGAGTGAGTATTTTGAAGGTTTGTTGAATGTGTTTGATGATAGAGTGGCAGATATAGGGTGTTTTGGTCGAGGTGGTGTGCAAAGTGAGAGGGTTAGGGAAAATGATTTGGTAAACAGAGAAGAGGTAGTGAAAGCTTTGCGGAAGATGAAAGCCGGCAAGGCAGCAGGTTTGGATGGTATTGCAGTGGAATTTATTAAAAAAGGGGGTGACTGTATTGTTGACTGGTTGGTAAAGTTATTTAATGTATGTATGACTCATGGTGAGGTGCCTGAGGATTGGCGGAATGCGTGCATAGTGCCATTGTAGAAAGGCAAAGGGGATAAGAGTGAGTGCTCAAATTACAGAGGTATAAGTTTGTTGATTATTCCTGGTAAATTATATGGGAGGGTATTGATTGAGAGGGTGAAGGCATGTACAGAGCATCAGATTGGGGAAGAGCAGTGTGGTTTCAGAAGTGGTAGAGGATGTGTGGATCAGGTGTTTGCTTTGAAGAATGTATGTGAGAAATACTTAGAAAAGCAAATGGATTTGTATGTAGCATTTATGGATCTGGAGAAGGCATATGATAGAGTTGATAGAGATGCTCTGTGGAAGGTATTAAGAATATATGGTGTGGGAGGAAAGTTGTTAGAAGCAGTGAAAAGTTTTTATCGAGGATGTAAGGCATGTGTACGTGTAGGAAGAGAGGAAAGTGATTGGTTCTCAGTGAATGTAGGTTTAAGGCAGGGGTGTGTGATGTCTCCATGGTTGTTTGATTTGTTTATGGATGGGGTTGTTAGGGAGGTAAATGCAAGAGTTTTGGAAAGAGGGGCAAGTATGAAGTCTGTTGTGGATGAGAGAGCTTGGGAAGTGAGTCAGTTGTTGTTCGCTGATGATACAGCGCTGGTGGCTGATTCATGTGAGAAACTGCAGAAGCTGGTGACTGAGTTTGGTAAAGTGTGTGGAAGAAGAAAGTTAAGAGTAAATGTGAATAAGAGTAAGGTTATTAGGTACAGTAGGGTTGAGGGTCAAGTCAATTGGGAGGTGAGTTTGAATGGAGAAAAACTGGAGGAAGTGAAGTGTTTTAGATATCTGGGAGTGGATCTGGTAGCGGATGGAACCATGGAAGCGGAAGTGGATCATAGGGTGGGGGAGGGGGCGAAAATTCTGGGGGCCTTGAAGAATGTGTGGAAGTCGAGAACATTATCTCGGAAAGCAAAAATGGGTATGTTTGAAGGAATAGTGGTTCCAACAATGTTGTATGGTTGCGAGGCGTGGGCCATGGATAGAGTTGTGCGCAGGAGGATGGATGTGCTGGAAATGAGATGTTTGAGGACAATGTGTGGTGTGAGGTGGTTTGATCGAGTGAGTAACGTAAGGGTAAGAGAGATGTGTGGAAATAAAAAGAGCGTGGTTGAGAGAGCAGAAGAGGGTGTTTTGAAGTGGTTTGGGCACATGGAGAGAATGAGTGAGGAAAGATTAACCAAGAGGATATATGTGTCGGAGGTGGAGGGAACGAGGAGAAGAGGGAGACCAAATTGGAGGTGGAAAGATGGAGTGAAAAAGATTTTGTGTGATCGGGGCCTGAACATGCAGGAGGGTGAAAGGAGGGCAAGGAATAGAGTGAATTGGAGCGATGTGGTATACCGGGGTTGACGTGCTGTCAGTGGATTGAATCAAGGCATGTGAAGCGTCTGGGGTAAACCATGGAAAGCTGTGTAGGTATGTATATTTGCGTGTGTGGACGTATGTATATACATGTGTATGGGGGGGGTTGGGCCATTTCTTTCGTCTGTTTCCTGGCGCTACCTCGCAAACGCGGGAGACAGCGACAAAGTATAAAAAAAAAAAAATTGTTAAGCTTGTTAACTAAATCTACATGGTTTATGATATTAGAATTTTATATTTTTCCTCTAAAGGGATTAATAAAGAAACTAGCCATTCTGACAATTTATATGTGATGAAGCCTTCTGAACTCACTATAGGTCTTGCTTGAAAATTTTTTTATGTGTTCTAATAAGTCTATAAACATATCGCGATGAAGGGGACAAAGATGACAGACTCTTATAAGAGAACCATTACCTTTCAGCAACAACTTCAGTTCTTTATTGAAATGGAAATTAACTGCTTTTAGGGGATTCTTACTGAGTTCAGAATATGTTGTGTTATCATTTAAAAGATGATCCATTTTAGACTAATAGTTACTCTTCATTTAAAAGATCATTTATTTTAGATAAAGAGTTAATTTTGTCCATAATCACAACGGTGTTAGCCTTATCCGCTTTAGTAATATGTATATCATTTTCTTTTTTCAAGGTGTTAATAGGTCTTGTAAACCTTTTAGGGCAATTAGGTTCCACTGATTTTGACAAACTGGCATACACTAAACTCTTACAGATATTAATTCTATCATTTGTTAAATTACTGTAATTCTCTAAATTGCAAAAAGGTTTTGTGACATTAACACAGCTTCCTTCCCTGCCTGAGCACGCAAAACTTAATCCATACCCTAAAGCACACAAGGAATCCTTATCTAGTTGTTTATTGGACAGGTTTATCACAAAAGAAGGGTTTGTATTTTTAATCCAGTCGCTGTTTCTAATAAGATGGTCTAACATACAATTAAGTTTCATTTGTAGCCCATTGCATTCATTCCTCAATCGATTATAGCAATAGTTCAACATCCGGTTCTTCCAATATGTCGCTATTGCTAATTGGAAGGCATGTTTCTTCTCTTTTAATACGAAAAGCCTCCTCCATTTAAATCTTCTTTGATTCAAAAATCGTTGAGGTAGGACAGATCTTGGCATCACTTGTTCATCAAAACATTTTCTAAGAAATCCAAATCGTAATTTCAATTGGTGGGCCTTGATTAACGATTTAGAGAAAACAGTAGCGAATGGAGAAAGTCCAGGACAGCTTGTAGAGAAGGAATAGAAGAGCTGTGTGGAATCAATATTGGAAGGGATCACAATTTTGCGCGTGATCAAGTATATTCCTATGAGTCCACGTGGAAAATGAAATACGATAAGTTCCCAAGTGCTCTTTCGTGTAATGATCACATCATGAGAGGACACACAAGAGAGAAATATAACAGTCAGTTGATATACAACGATGAGACGAAGCTAGGACGTCATCTGGTGAACATGCGATTGTTCGAGACAGACAACGAGCGCATCATAAACGTATCATTTCAAAAATCTTAGCAACAATAGATCTATCCAATTTGTATGAACCATCTCTAATATTAACATTATAATTCTTTGAGTATTTCATAATACAAAATTCCATAATATTTCTCGTGGTAATAGAGTTAGAGTTAGTAACTGAGATGGCATTACTCCAGTCAATAGAATTATCATAGTTTTTAACGTGATTAAACAAAGCATTTGATTCTTGTCCCGTTCTTTTATCATACTTATGTTGCTTAAGTCTGAGAGAAAGATCCTTACCAGTCTGCCCAATAATAAAACTTATCATCATTTCCACATGGCACTTTATAGATGCAACCAGGAGAATTTTCTGGTGAATTCTTGATTAAGATATTCTTTATAGTATTATTTTTGCAAAAGGCAACATTTACATTAACGATTTAAGCAACATGGGAAGTAAAGTAAAACTATTATCAAGAGGGAGAGCTGAAAGATTCTTGGTGTCAATAGGAGGTCTGGGTTCAACTCTATAAAATGGTGTCTTTGTTAACTTTAGGGATTTGACAATGAATGATCTAGGTTACTTTAACTTAGGTCCAATAGAATATATCTTCTCAAACTCATCATCAACATACTCTGGACTGTAAATACGTAATGCCCTAAGGAACATATATTGAAAAGATGATAACTGGACTCTGTCATGCTGAGATGAGTAATAATGGATGTATGATCATACAGTGGTAGGTTTTCTGTATATGCTAAACTTAGACTTGTTTCCTTGCATATAGATCATGCAATCTAAAAATGCTAACATACCATTACTTTCATTTTCTACAGTAATTTGATGGAAGGTACTAAATTGTTACGTAAGGGGAGAAATATTTGTAAATTTTCATTTGTTGGCCAAACACAAAGAACATCATCTACATACCTAAACCAAATTGCATTAGAAGGTAAGGTATTAAAAGAACCGGATGTTGGACTATTGCTTTAATAGATTAAGGAATGAATGCAATAGGCTACAAATGAAACTGAATTGTAAGTTTGACCATCTTATCAAAAACAGCGACTGGACTAAGAACACAAACCCTTCTTTTGTGAAAAACCTGTTCAATAAAGAACTAGATAAAGATTCCTTGTGTGCCTTAGGCTATGGATTAAGTTTTGTGTGCTCTAACTGGGAAGCAAGCTGTGATGATGTCAGAAAGTCTTTTTGCAATTTAGAGAAAAACAGTAATTCAACTAATGTTAAAATTAATATCTATAAGGCTTTAGTGTATGCCAGCTTGTCAAAACCAGTGGAACCTAATTGCCCTAAAAGATAAATAAGAGCTATTAGCACCTTAAAAAAGGCAATGAAATACATATTACTAAAAAGGATAAGGCTAACACTGTTGTGATTATGGACAAAAGTAACTATTTGTCTAAAATGGTTCATCTTTTAAATGATAGCACAACATATTCTAAACTCAGTAAGAATCCCCT
Source organism: Panulirus ornatus (assembly GCF_036320965.1). Taxonomy (NCBI): domain Eukaryota; kingdom Metazoa; phylum Arthropoda; class Malacostraca; order Decapoda; family Palinuridae; genus Panulirus; species Panulirus ornatus. The sequence goes on from NC_092237.1 coordinate 35,519,458, forward strand.
AGAAGCAGTTAATTTCCATTTTCAATAAAGAACTGAAGCTGTTGTTGAAAGGTAATGGTTCTCTTTTCAAAGGTTTGTCATCTTTGTCCCTTTCATTGCCACATATGTATGGACTTATCAAAACACATAAACAAAATTTTCCAGCAAGACTTATAGTGACTTCAGTAGGCTCTATCACTTATATATCGTCAAAATGGTTAGTTCTTTATTAAGCCCTTTAGTGGGTAAGATATAGAATTCTGATATCATGAGCAATGTAGATTTAGTTAATAAGCTTAACTATATCAACGTTAATTTTCATTTCAAACGTGTTACCTTTGGTATTTACTCATTTTTCACAAAAGTTCCAGTTTATGACCTTTCAGAATATTTATGTAATGTCTTGGATGATATTCATTTACCTGTTTCAAAATCTGTTTTCATTCAACTGATAAAATTATGTATAAAAAACTGTGTATTTCAATTCAATGGAGATTATCATGCTCAAAAATTTCACCTTTAGTAAGTAATCTTTATATGGAATTTTTTGAAACAAAATTACAAAAGAATATCTTACCTTCAAATGAAATTTTGTTTAGTACGTAGATGTTCTTTGTGTTTGGCCAACAAATGAAAATATACAAATATTTCTCCCTTTAGTTAACAATTTAGTACCTTACATCAAATCTACTGCAGAAAATGAAAATAATGGTATGATACAATTTTTAGATTGCATGATCCATAGGCAAGGAAACAAGTTCAAGTTTAGCATTTACAGAAAACCCACCAATGTATGCTCATATATCGATTATAACTCTTCTCAACATGACAGAGTTCAATTATCATCTTCTCATTCTACGTTCCTTAGAGCATTACGTATTTGCAGTCCTGATTAGATTGAATAAGAGTTTGAGAAGATATATCCTATTGTATCTAAGTTAAAGTACCCTATATCTTTCATTGATTCTTTCATTGATAAATTCCTTAAGTTAGTAAAGAAATCATCTTATAGAGTTGAGCCTAAACCTCCCTTTGACACCAAGAATCTTTTAGTTTAATAATAATTCTACTTTAATTCCCATGTTGCTTAAATTTTTTCGTGTAAATGTTGCCTTCAGCAACAATAATACTACTATAAAGAATATCTTAATCAGGAATTCGCCAGAAAAATCTCTTGGTTGCATTTATAAAGTGTCATGTAGATATTGTGATAAGTTTATTATTGGGCAGGATCTTTCTGTTAGACTTAAGCAACATAAATGTAGTATAAGAACGGGACAAGAATCAAATGCTTTGTTTAATACGTTAAAAGCTATGACCATTTTATTGACTGGAGTAATTCCATATCAGTTATTAACTCTAACTCTATTACCACTAGAAATATCATTGAAGCTTCTATTATTAAATACAAAGAATTATAATGTTATTGTTAGTGATGGTTTATACAAATTGGATAGAATTATTGTTGATGAAATTTCTAAGATAATAAGTTTATAATATGCTTGTTTTCTGCCTTGGAAAATCGCATGTTTATCAAAGGCATCCTAGCTACGTCTGTTCGTTGTATATCAACTGATTGTTATATTTCTGTTGTGTCTCCCTGATGTGATTATTCCACGAAAATGCACTTGGGAACTTATCGTGTTTCATTTTCCCCGTGGACTCATATGTAGCATTGATGGATCTGGAGAAGGCATATGATAGAGTTGATAGAGATGCTCTGTGGAAGGTACTAAGAATATATAGTGTGGGAGGCAAGTTGTTAGAAGTAGTGAAAAATTTTTATCGAGGATGTAAGGCATGTGTACGTGTAGGAAGAGAGGAAAGTGATTGGTTCTCAGTGAATGTAGGTTTGCGGCAGGGGTGTGTGATGTATCCATGGTTGTTTATGAATGGGGTTGTTAGGGAAGTGAATTCAAGAGTTTTGGAAAGAGGGGCAAGTATGCAGTCTGTTGGGGATGAGAGAGCTTGGGAAGAGAGTCAGTTGTTGTTCGGTGATGATACAGCGCTGGTGGCTGATTCATGTGAGAAACTGCAGAAGCTGGTGACTGAGTTTGGGAAAATGTGCGAAAGAAGAAAGTTAAGAGTAAATGGGAATAAGAGCAGGGTTATTAGGTACAGTAGGGTTGAGGGTCAAGTCAATTGGGAGGTAAGTTTGAATGGAGAAAAACTAGAGGAAGTAAAGTGTTTTAGATATCTGGGAGTGGATCTGGCAGCGGATGGAACCATGGAAGCGGAAGTGAATCATAGAGTGGGGGAGGGGGCGAAAATCCTGGGAGCCTTTAAAAATGTGTGGAAATCGAGAACATTATCTCCGAAAGCAAAAATGGCTATGCTTGAAGGAATAGTGGCTCCAACAATGATGTATGGTTGCGAGGCGTGGGCTATGGATAGAGTAGTGCGCAGGAGGGTGGATGAGCTGGAAATGATTTGTTTGAGGACAATATGTGGTGTGAGGTGGTTTGATCGAGTAAGTAATGTAAGGGTAAGAGAGATGTGTGGAAATAAGAAGAGCGTGGTTGAGAGAGCAGAAGAGGGTGTTTTGAAATGGTTTGGGCACATGGAGAGAATGAGTGAGGAAAGATTGACCAAGAGGATATATGTGTCGGAGGTGGAGGGAACGAGGAGAAGTGGGAGACCAAATTGGGGGTGGAAAGATGGAGTGAAAAAGATTTTGAGTGATCGTGGCCTGATCATGCAGGAGGGTGAAAGGAGGGCAAGGGATAGAGTGAATTGGATCGATGTGGTATACCGGGGTCGACGTGCTGTCAGTGGATTGAATCAGGGCATGTGAAGCGTCTGGGGTAAACTATGGAAAGTTCTGTGGGGCCTGGATGTGGAAAGGGAGCTCTGGTTTTGGGCATTATTGCATGACAGGTAGAGACTGAGTGTGAACGAATGGGGCCTCTGTTGTCTTTTCCTAGCGTTACCTCGCACACATAAGGGGGGAGGGGGATGTTATTCCATGTGTGGCGAGGTGGCGATGGGAATGAATAAAGGCAGACAGTGTGAATTGTGTGCATGTGTATATATGTATATGTCTGTGTGTGTATATATATGTGTACATTGAGATGTATGGGTATATTTATTTGCGTGTGGGACGTGTATGTATATACATGTGTATGGGGATGGGTTGTGCCATTTATTTCGTCTGTTTCCTTGCGCTACTTTGCAAGCGCGGGAGACAGCGACAAAGCAAAATAAATCAATAAATATAAATATTTTTTTTTCTTTGCTTTGTCGCTGTCTCCCGCGTTTGCGAGGTAACGCAAGGAAACAGACGAAAGAAATGGCCCAACCCACCAGCATACACATGTATATACATACGTCCATACACGCAAATATACATACCTACACAGCTTTCCATGGTTTACCCCAGACGCTTCACATGCCCTGATTCAGTCCACTGACAGCACGTCAACCCCGGTATACCACATCGATCCAATTCACTCTATTCCTTGCCCTCCTTTCACCCTCCTGCATGCTCAGGCCCCGATTACACAAAATCTTTTTCACTTCATCTTTCCACCTCCAATTTGGTCTCCCACTTCTCCTCGTTCCCTTTACCTCCGACACATATATCCTCTTGGTCAATCTTTTCTCACTCATTCTTTCCATGTGCCCAAACCATTTCAAAACACCCTCTTCTCCTCTCTCAACCACGCTCTTTTTATTTCCACACATCTCTCTTACCCTTACGTTACTTACTCGATCAAACCACCTCACACCACACATTGTCCTCAAACATCTCATTTCCAGCACATCCATCCTCCTGCGAACAACTCTATCCATAGCCCACGCCTCGCAACCATACAACATTGTTGGAACCACTATTCCTTCAAACATACCCATTTTTGCTTTCCGAGATAATGTTCTCGACTTCCACACATTCTTCAAGGCTCCCAGGATTTTCACCCTCTCCCCCACCCTAAGATCCACTTCCGCTTCTATGGTTCCATCCGCTGCCAGATCCACTCCCAGATATCTAAAACACTTTACTTCCTCCAGTTTTTCTCCATTCAAACTTACCTCCCAATTGACTTGACCCTCAACCCTACTGTACCTAATTAACTTGCTCTTATTCACATTTACTCTTAACTTTCTTCTTTCACACACTTTACCAAACTCAGTCACCAGCTTCTGCAGTTTCTCACATGAATCAGCCACCAGCGCTGTATCATCAGCGAACAACAACTGACTCACTTTCCAAGCTCTCTCATCCCTAACAGACTTCATACTTGCCCCTCTTTCCAAAACTCTTGCATTCACCTCCCTAACAACCCCATCCATAAATAAATTAAACAACCATGGAGACATCACACACCCCTGCCGCAAACCTACATTTACTGAGAACCAATCACTTTTCTCTATTCCTACACTTACACATGCCTTACATCCTCGATAAAAACTTTTCACTGCTTCTAACAACTTGCCTCTCACACCATATATTCTTAATACCTTCCACAGAGCATATATATATATATATATATATATATATATATATATATATATATATATATATATATATATATATATATATATATATATATATATATATATATATATATATATATATATATATATATATATATATATATATATATATATATATATATATGTCGGTGGATTTGAATCAGGGCATGTGGGGCGTCCGGCGTAAACCATGGAAAGCTGTTTAGGTATGTATATTTGCGTGTGTGGACGTGTGTATGTACATGTGTATGGGGGGGGTTGGGCCATTTCTTTCGTCTGTTTCCTTGCGCTACCTCGCAAACGCGGGAGACAGCGACAAAGTATAAAAAAAAAAAAAAAAAAAAAAAAAAATATATATATATATATATATATATATATATATATATATATATATATATATATGCGAATAAAGTTCATATCAACGCACACCTTCATAGAACATATAAACCTTCTACAGCCAGGATCGAACCAGGGACCCCTGTGCCACAGGTGGGAATGCAACCGCTAGACTATAGGCCTGGCTAATAGGAAATAACTATTCGAATACTAGGTACTCGAATACCCTTCGTCTCACCTTGGTGAGCAATAGGGTCTACACCGGTGATTTCCCAACAGGCCCATAGCCTAGCAGTAGCATTCCCGCCTGTGGCACAGGGATCCCGGGTTCGATCCTGGCTGCTGGAGGTTTGTATGTTCTATGAAGGTGCGCGTTGATATGCACTATATTCGCATTCATATACCTCAGCGTTGTACAGTTAGGTTCTTTAAATGCTATCTGCTGGCTATGTGCGCCTGTTGCGAAATAGCCGGTGTAGACCCCGCAGCTCACCAATGTGAGACGAAGGGTATTCGAGTACA
>NC_092237.1:35524867-35674214 GCF_036320965.1 Panulirus ornatus
TGACCTTTGAATACTGGAAGTTAGGGGCAATTTACTTTACACAGATCTTTGTAAGTCTGAAATATTGTAAACATATACCTCAATCATCCATCCCTCTTTTCAAAGGAAGCAAATAACTACAATGAAGTCCTTTTAGAGAATATTGACCAGGGCTGACCATATTGCCTCTTGAACTGCAGTGAAGGAGTAAATAGATTGGTAATATGCAGAAACATAACTGAATATACAGATGAGTAGAGTAATGTGGAAAATATTTAAAGATATACCGATTTCTAACTTTTAAAGGAACTTATTTTACTGCCTATATTCATGAAAATAGAATTACTCTAAACCGTACGTGTAAACGATTTTACTGTCGCTCGCAAATCTTTTGGCAGGTCCTAAATAAGAAGTTTATCTTCATAAATACACGGATGAATTCGAAGCTGAAGGCAGCCCAACGGGGACGGAACAAGTTCCACATCGGTCGACAGACCTTCCTTCCTCAAGGTTTAGGCATCGCCTTCAGCAGTGGTTCACCCTACAAGATTGTTTTCAGCAGGATGTGAGTAGCCTATATAGTCTTATGGTAATAAGATTGAGTGTTCTGTTATACTTAGAATGATATTTCTTTTATTAGGTAGTAGGTTGTTGACAACAGCCGCCCAGGGTGGTACTACCGTGCTGACTGAGGACGTTCAAGTGGTGCCGGGAACCATCTTACACTCTCCATGTCAGGATTGCTGGTCTTACTTTCTGTCTCATCAAAACGGGATTACCGGGCTAGTCCTACCATCCTCTTACAATCACCATACACCTAATCAAACCATGCTTATTCTTATTACTTTTCACATAAGTACTCTTACCAATACCTGTCCACTCAAAGTTTTATAAGTATCATAAAGACGGTGTCCGTCAAATTTATGGCCCTTATTCCCCGGCATCATGGGCTGCTAAGAATCTCCGGCTTTCTGCCTGACACTACTATCAGTTAGAGGGAGGGCCAGTAGTAGTAGCGGCCCCTCCCACGACCTGTCACTCTCTGTGAGATCTTCCTCTTTTTCTATTCACTATACCAACATTCATGGTCTCTAGTAACCTCTCCACAGTTGAACACCATCTGTCTAATTCCTCTCCAAATATCTTACTTCTCTCTGAGACACAGCTGTCTAAGGTGTTCGCACTAGCCCCTTTTTCATATTCAGTTATAACCTCTACTCACGATTCCAGTTCAGTGGTGGTGTTTGTGCTTATTCCAACATGAACAAATCTGTTTCACGCCTCAAGGACCTAGTCTCCAAACTTTGATGTTATGTCTCAAGGTCTGTCTCCCTAATACCACACTTTTCTTCTGTTTCACCTATTGCTCTCCTAATTCAACAAACTTCATATCCTTCCTTGACTATAAACTATTGCCAAGAGACTGACATCCTCACACCCGCAAGCCGAGATCCTCTACCTCGGGGATCTCAACGGTAATTGAATTCCTTTCATGCGGATAGTGGCGGGATTGAAGCCCTTACGTTCTCCATTCTCATTCTTTTTTCAACGATTTCCTCTCTTGCACAAATAATCCAACGCAGTCATACGCTGACGACTCAGCACTGCATTCATCCAAATCCTTCAATTCTGCTCCCTCTTTGTACTCGAATACCCTTCGTCTCACATTGGTGAGCTGCGGGGTCTACACCGGCTATTTCGCAACAGGCGCACATAGCCAGCAGATAGCATTTTAAAGAACCTAACTGTACAACGCTGAGGTATATGAATGCGAATATAGTGCATATCAACGCGCACCTTCATAAAACATACAAACCTCCAACAGCCAGGATCGAACCCGGGATCCCTGTGCCACAGGCGGGAATGCTACTGCTAGGCTATGGGCCTGTTGGGAAATCACCGGTGTAGACCCTATTGCTCACCAAGGTGAGACGAAGGGTATTCGAGTACCTAGTATTCGAATAGTTATTTCCTATTAGCCATGCCTATAGTCTAGCGGTTGCATTCCCGCCTGTGGCACAGGGGTCCCGGGCTCGATCCTGGCTATTGTTGGTTTGTATGTTCTATGAAGGTGCTCGTCCATATGCACTTAATTCGTATCCATATACCTTCGCGTTGTACAGTTGGGTTAGGTAAAATGATATCTACTGGCTACGTACGCCTGTTGGGAAATAACTGGTGTAGACCCCGTTGCTCACCAATGTGAGACGAAGGGTATTCGAGTACAAAGTATTCGAATAGTTATTATATATTAGCCAGGCCAATAGCCTAGCGGTAGCATTCCCGCCTGTGGCACAGGGGTCCCTGGTTCGATCCTGGCTGTAGGAGGTTTATATGTTCTATGAAGGTGCGCGTTGATATGAACTTTATTCGTATATATATATATATATATATATATATATATATATATATATATATATATATATATATATATATATATATATATATATATATATATATATATATCTTGTGGAGGCTAAGGTGAAGATTAGTATGGGTTTTCAGAAAAGAGGAGTGAATGTTGGGGTGAAGAAGGTGGTGAGAGTAAGTGAGCTTGGGAAGGAGACCTGTGTGGGGAAGTACCAGGAGAGACTGTGTACAGAATGGAAAAAGGTGAGAACAATGGAAGTAAGGGGAGTGGGGGAGGAATGGGATGTATTTAGGGAATCAGTGATGGATTGCGCAAAAGATGCTTGTGGCATGAGAAGAGTGGGAGGTGGGCTGTTTAGAAAGGGTAGTGAGTGGTGGGATGAAGAAGTAAGAGTATTAGTGAAAGAGAAGAGAGAGGCATTTGGACGATTTTTGCAGGGAAAAAATGCAATTGAGTGGGAGAAGTATAAAAGAAAGAGACAGGAGGTCAAGAGAAAGGTGCAAGAGGTGAAAAAAAGGGCAAATGAGAGTTGGGGTGAGAGACTATCAGTAAATTTTAGGGAGAATAAAAAGATGTTCTGGAAGGAGGTAAATAGGGTGCGTAAGACAAGGGAGCAAATGGGAACTTCAGAGAAGGGCGTAAATGGGGAGGTGATAACAAGTAGCGGTGATGTAAGAAGGAGATGGAATGAGTATTTTGAAGGTTTGTTGAATGTGTCTGATGACAGAGTGGCAGATATAGGGTGCTTTGGTCGAGGTGGTGTGCAAAGTGAGAGGGTTAGGGAAAATGATTTGGTAAACAGAGAAGAGGTAGTAAAAGCTTTGCGGAAGATGAAAGCCGGCAAGGCAGCAGGTTTGGATGGTATTGCAGTGGAATTTATTAAAAAAGGGGGTGACTGTATTGTTGACTGGTTGGTAAGGTTATTTAATGTATGTATGACTCATGGTGAGGTGCCTGAGGATTGGCGGAATGCGTGCATAGTGCCATTGTACAAAGGCAAAGGGGATAAGAGTGAGTGCTCAAATTACAGAGGTATAAGTTTGTTGAGTATTCCTGGTAAATTGTATGGGAGGGTATTGATTGAGAGGGTGAAGGCATGTACAGAGCATCAGATTGGGGAAGAGCAGTGCGGTTTCAGAAGTGGCAGAGGATGTGTGGATCAGGTGTTTGCTTTGAAGAATGTATGTGAGAAATACTTAGAAAAACAAATGGATTTGTATGTAGCATTTATGGATCTGGAGAAGGCATATGATAGAGTTGATAGAGATGCTCTGTGGAAGGTATTAAGAATATATGGTGTTGGAGGCAAGTTGTTAGAAGCAGTGAAAAGTTTTTATCGAGGATGTAAGGCATGTGTACGTGTAGGAAGAGAGGAAAGTGATTGGTTCTCAGTGAATGTAGGTTTGCGGCAGGGGTGTGTGATGTCTCCATGATTGTTTAATTTGTTTATGGATGGGGTTGTAAGGGAGGTAAATGCAAGAGTCCTGGAAAGAGGGGCAAGTATGAAGTCTGTTGGGGATGAGAGAGCTTGGGAAGTGAGTCAGTTGTTGTTCGCTGATGATACAGCGCTGGTGGCTGATTCATGTGAGAAACTGCAGAAGCTGGTGACTGAGTTTGGTAAAGTGTGTGGAAGAAGAAAGTTGAGAGTAAATGTGAATAAGAGCAAGGTTATTAGGTACAGTAGGGGTGAGGGTCAAGTCAATTGGGAGGTGAGTTTGAATGGAGAAAAACTGGAGGAAGTGAAGTGTTTTAGATATCTGGGAGTGGATCTGTCAGCGGATGGAACCATGGAAGCGGAAGTGGATCATAGGGTGGGGGAGGGGGCGAAAATTTTGGGAGCCGTGAAAAATGTGTGGAAGTCGAGAACATTATCTCGGAAAGCAAAAATGGGTATGTTTGAGGGAATAGTGGTTCCAACAATGTTGTATGGTTGCGAGGCGTGGGCTATGGATAGAGGTGTGTGCAGGAGGATGGATGTGCTGGAAATGAGATGTTTGAGGACAATGTGTGGTGTGAGGTGGTTTGATCGAGTGAGTAACGTAAGGGTAAGAGAGATGTGTGGAAATAAAAAGAGCGTGGTTGAGAGAGCAGAAGAGGGTGTTTTGAGATGGTTTGGGCACATGGAGAGAATGAGTGAGGAGAGATTGACCAAGAGGATATATGTGTCGGAGGTGGAGGGAACGAGGAGAAGAGGGAGACCAAATTGGAGGTGGAAAGATGGAGTGAAAAAGATTTTGTGTGATCGGGGCCTGAACATGCAGGAGGGTGAAAGGAGGGCAAGGAATAGAGTGAATTGGAGTCGATGTGGTATACAGGGGTTGACGTGCTGTCAGTGGATTGAATCAAGGCATGTGAAGCGTCTGGGGTAAACCATGGAAAGCTGTGTAGGTATGTATATTTGCGTGTGTGGACGTGTGTATGTACATGTGTATGGGGGGGGGGGGGGTTGGGACCATTTCTTTCGTCTGTTTCCTTGCGCTACCTCGCAAACGCGGGAGACAGCGACAAAGTATAAAAAAAAAAAAAAAAATATATATATATATATATATATATATATATATATATATATATATATATATATATATATATATATATATATATATATATATATATATATATATATATACGCAGTGCTGAGTCGTCAGCGTATGACTGCGTTGGATTATTTGTGCAGGAGAGGAAATCGTTGAAAAAAGAATGAGAATGGAGAACGTGAGGGCCTCAATCCTGCCACTATCCGCATGAAAGGAATTCAATTACCTGGTAAATTATATGGTAGGGTATTGATTGAGAGGGTGAAGGCATGTACAGAGCATCAGATTGGGGAAGAGCAGTGTGGTTTCGAAGTGGTAGAGGATGTGTGGATCAGGTGTTTGCTTTGAAGAATGTATGTGAGAAATACTTAGAAAAGCAAATGGATTTGTATGTAGCTTTTATGGATCTGGAGAAGGCATATGATAGAGTTGATAGAGATGCTCTGTGGAAGGTATTAAGAATATATGGTGTGGGTGGCAAGGTGTTGGAAGCAGTGAAAAGTTTTTATCGAGGATGTAAGGCATGTGTACGTGTAGGAAGAGAGGAAAGTGATTGGTTCTCAGTGAATGTAGGTTTGCGGCAGGGGTGTGTGATGTCTCCATGGTTGATTAATTTGTTTATGGATGGGGTTGTTAGGGAGGTAAATGCAAGAGTTTTGGAAAGAGGGGCAAGTATGAAGTCTGTTGGGGATGAGAGAGCTTGGGAAGTGAGTCAGTTGTTGTTCGCTGATGATACAGCGCTGGTGGCTGATTCATGTGAGAAACTGCAGAAGCTGGTGACTGAGTTTGGTAAAGTGTGTGGAAGGAAGATGAAAGTTAATAGTAAATGTGAATAAGAGCAAGGTTATTAGGTACAGTAGGGTTGAGGGTCAAGTCAATTGGGAGGTGAGTTTGAATGGAGAAAAACTGTAGGAAGTGAAGTGTTTTAGATATCTGGGAGTGGATCTAGCAGCGGATGGAACCATGGAAGCGGAAGTGGATCATAGGGTGGGGGAGGAAGCGAAAATTCTGGGGGCCTTGAAGAATGTGTGGAAGTCGAGAACATTATCTCGGAAAGCAAAAATGGGTATGTTTGAAGGAATAGTGGTTCCAACAATGTTGTATGGTTGCGAGGCGTGGGCTATGGATAGAGTTGTGCGCAGGAGGATGGATGTGCTGGAAATGAGATGTTTGAGGACAATGTGTGGTGTGATGTGGTTTGATCGAGTGAGTAACGTAAGGGTAAGAGAGAAGTGTGGAAATAAAAAGAGCGTGGTTGAGAGATCAGAAGAGAGTGTTTTGAAGTGGTTTGGGCACATGGAGAGAATGAGTGGGGAAAGATTGACCAAGAGGATATATGTGTCGGAGGTGGAGGGAACGAGGAGAAGAGGGAGACCAAATTGGAGGTGGAAAGATGGAGTGAAAAAGATTTTGTGTGATCGGGGCCTGAACATGCAGGAGGGTGAAAGGAGGGCAAGGAATAGAGTGAATTGGAGCGATGTGGTTTACCGGGGTTGACGTGCTGTCAGTGGATTGAATCAAGGCATGTGAAGCGTCTGGGGTAAACCATGGAAAGCTGTGTAGGTGTGTATATTTGCGTGTGTGGACGTATGTATATACATGTTTGGGGGGGGGGGGGCCATTTCTTTCGTCTGTTTCCTTGCGCTACCTCGCAAACGCGGGAGACAGCGACAAAGTATAATAATGAAAAAATAAAATAATACATATATATATATATATATATATATATATATATATATATATATATATATATATATATATATATATATATATATATATATATATATATATATATATATTTATTGATTTATTTTGCTTTGTCGCTGTCTTCCGCGTTTGCAAAGTAGCGCAAGGAAACAGACGAAATAAATGGCCTAACCCATCCCCATACACATGTATATACATACACGTCCCACACGCAAGTATATATACCCATACATCTCAACGTACACATATATATACACACACAGACATATACATATATACACATGTACACAATTCACACTGTCTGCCTTTATTCATTCCCATCGCCACCTCGCCACACATGGAATAACATCCCCCCCCTCATGTGTGCGAGGTAGCGCTAGGAAAAGACAACAGAGGCCCCATTCGTTCACACTCAGTCTCTACCTGTCATGCAATAATGCCCAAAACCACAGCTCCCTTTCCACATCCAGGCCCCACAGAACTTTCCATGGTTTACCCCAGACGCTTCACATGCCCTGATTCAATCCATTGACAGCACGTCGACTCCGGTATACCACATCGATGCAATTCATTCTATCCCTTGCCCGCCTTTCACCCTCCTGCATGTTCAGGCCACGATCACTCAAAATCTTTTTCACTCTATCTTTCCACCCCCAATTTGGTCTCCCACTTCTCCTCGTTCCCTCCACCTCCGACACATATATCCTCTTGGTCAATCTTTCCCCACTCATTCTCTCCATGTGCCCAAACCATTTCAAAACACCCTCTTCTGCTCTCTCAACCACGCTCTTTTTATTTCCACACATCTCTCTTACCCTTACATTACTTACTCGATCAAACCACCTCACACCACATATTCTCCTCAAACAAATCATTTCCAGCTCATCCACCCTCCTGCGCACTACTCTATCCATAGCCCACGCCTCGCAACTATACATCATTGTTGGAACCACTATTCCTTCAAGCATAGCCATTTTTGCTTTCGGAGATAACGTTCTCGACTTCCACACATTTTTAAAGGCTCCCAGGATTTTCGCCCCCTCCCCCACTCTATGATTCACTTCCGCTTCCATGGTTACATCCGCTGCCAGATCCACTCCCAGATATCTAAACCACTTTACTTCCTCTAGTTTATCTCATTCAAACTTACCTCCCAGTTGACTTGACCCTCAACCTTACTGTACCTAATAACCTTGCTCTTATTCCCATTTACTCTTAACTTTCTTCTCTCACACACTTTACCAAACTCAGTCACCAGCTTCTGCAGTTTCTCACATGAATCAGCCACCAGCGCTGTATCATCAGCGAACAACAACTGACTCTCTTCCCAAGCTGTCTCATCCCCAACAGACTGCATACTTGCCCCTCTTTCCAAAACTCTTGCAATCACCTCCATAACAACCCCATCCATAAACAACCATGGAGACATCACACACCCCTGCCGCAAACCTACATTCACTGAGAACCAATCACTCTCCTCTCTTCCTACACGTACACATGCCTTACATCCTCGATAAAACTTTTCACTACTTCTAACAACTTGCCTCCCACACCATATATTCTTAGTACCTTCCACAGAGCATCTCTATCAACTCTATCAGATGCCTTCTCCAGATCCATCAATGCTACATATGAGTCCACGGGGAAAATGAAACACGATAAGTTCCCAAGTGCATTTTCGTGGAATAATTACATCAGCGAGACACAACAGAAATATAACAATCAGTTGATATACAACGAACAGACGTAGCTAGGATGCGATTTGGTAAACATGCGATTTTCCAAGACAGAGAACAAGCGTATCATAAACTTATTATCTTAGAAATTTCATCAATAATAATTTTATCCAATTTGTATAAACCATCACTAACAATAACATTATAATTCTTTGTATTTAATAGTAGAAGCTTCAATGATATTTCTAGTGGTAATAGAGTTAGAGTTGATAACTGATATGGCATTACTCCCATCAATAAAATGGTCATAGCTTTTAACGTATTAAACAAAGCATTTGACTCTTGTCCCGTTCCTATACTACATTTATGTTGCTTAAGTCTAACAGAAAGATCCTGCCCAATAATAAAACTTATAACAATATCTACATGACACTTTATAAATGCAACCAAGAGATTTTTCTGGCGAATTCCTGATTAAGATATTCTTTATAGTATTATTGTTGCTGAAGGCAACATTTACATGAAAAAATTTAAGGAACATGGGAAGTAAAGTAGAATTATTATTAAACTAAAAGATTCTTGGTGTCAAAGGGAGGTTTAGGCTCAACTCTATAAGATGATTTCTTTGCTAACTTAAGGAATTTATCAATGAAAGAATCAATGAAAGATATAAGGTGCTTTAACTTAGATCCAATAGGATGTATCTTCTCAAACTCTCATTCAATCTAATCAGGACTGCAAATACGTAATGCTCTAAGGAACGTAGAATGAGAAGATGATAATTGAACTCTGTCATGTTGAGATGAGTTACAATCGATATATGAGCATACATTGGTAGGTTTTCTGTAAATGCTAAACTTAAACTTGTTTCCTTGCCTATGGATCATGCAATCTAAAATGGTATCATACCATTATTTTCATTTTCTGCAGTAGATTTGGTGTAAGGTACTAAATTGTTAACTAAGGGGAGAAATATTTGTAAATTTTCATTTGTTGGCCAAACACAAAGAACATCTACGTACTAAACAAAATTTCATTTGAAGGTAAGATATTCTTTTGTAATTTTGTTTAAAAAAATTCCATATAAAGATTACTTAGTAAAGGTGAAATTTTTGAGCATGATAATCTCCAGTGAATTGAAATACACAGTTTTTTATACATAATTTTATCAGTTCAATGAAAACAGATTTTGAAACAGGTAAATGAATATCATCCAAGACATTACATAAATATTCTGAAAGGTCATCAACTGGAACTTTTGTGAAAAATGAGTAAATACCAAAGGTAACACGTTTGAAATCAAAATTAACGTTGATATTGTTAAGCTTGTTAACTAAATCTACATTGCTCATGATAGAATTTTATATCTTACCCACTAAAGGGCTTAATAAAGAACTAACCATTTTGACAATATATATGTAATAGAGCCTACTGAAGTCACTATAGGTCTTGCTGGAAAATTTTGTTTATGTGTTTTGATAAGTCCATACATATGTGGCAATGAAAGGGACAAAGATGACAAACTTTTGATAAGAGAACCATTACCTTTCAACAACAGCTTCAGTTCTTTATTGAAATGGGAATTAACTGCTTCTAGGGGATTCTTACTGAGTTTAGAATATGTTGTGTTATCATTTAAAAGATGATCCATTTTAGACAAATAGTTACTTTTGTCCATAATCACAACAGTGTTAGCCTTATCCTTTTTAGTGATATGTATTTCATTGCCTTTTTTAAGGTGCTAATAGCTCTTATTTATCTTTTAGGGCAATTAGGCTCCACTGGTTTTGACAAGCTGGCATACACTAAAGCCTTATAGATATTAATTTCAACATTAGTTAAACTACTGTTTTTCTCTAAATTGCAAAAAGACTTTCTGACATCAACACAGCTTGCTTCCCTGCTAGAGCACACAAAACTTAATCCATAGCCTAAGGCACACAAGGAATCTCTATCTAGTTGTTTATTGAACAGGTTTATCACAAAAGAAGGGTTTGTGTTCTTAGTCCAGTCGCTTTTTTTGATAAGATGGTCAAAATTACAATTCAGTTTCATTTGTAGCCTATTGCATTCATTCCTTAATCTATTATAGCAATAGCCCAACATCCGGTTCTTTCAATACCTTACCTTCTAATGCAATTTGGTTTAGGTATGTAGATGATGTTCTTTGTGTTTGGCCAACAAATGAAAATTTACAAATATTTCTCCCTTTACTTAACAATTTAGTACCTTCCATCAAATTACTGTAGAAAATGAAAATAATGGTATGTTAGCATTTTTAGATTGCATGATCTATATGCAAGGAAACAAGTCTAAGTTTAGTAAATACAGAAAACCTACCAATGTATGATCATATATCCATTATTACTCATCTCAACATGACAGAGTCCAGTTATCATCTTTTCAATATATGTTCCTTAGGGCATTACGTATTCACAGTCCAGAGTATGTTGATGATGAGTTTGAGAAGATATATTCTATTGGACCTAAGTTAAAGTAACCTAGATCATTCATTGTCAAATCCCTAAAGTTAACAAAGAAACCATTTTATAGAGTTGCACCCAGACCTCCCATTGACACCAAGAATCTTTCAGCTCTCCCTTTTGATAATAGTTTTACTTTACTTCCCATGTTGCTTAAATCGTTAATGTAAATGTTGCCTTTATCAAAAATAATACTTTAAAGAATATCTTAATCAAGAATTCACCAGAAAATTCTCCTGGTTGCATCTATAAAGTGCCATGTGGAAATGATGATAAGTTTTATTATTGGGCAGACTGGTAAGGATCTTTCTCTCAGACTTAAGCAACATAAATATGATAAAAGAACGGGACAAGAATCAAATGCTTTGTTTAATCACGTTAAAAACTATGATAATTCTATTGACTGGAGTAATGCCATCTCAGTTACTAACTCTAACTCTATTACCACGAGAAATATTATGGAATTTTGTGTTATGAAATACACAAAGAATTATAATGTTAATATTAGAGATGGTTCATACAAATTGGATAGATCTATTGTTGCTAAGATTTTTAAAATGATAAGTTTATGATGCGCTCGTTGTCTGTCTCGAACAATCGCATGTCCACCAGATGACGTCCATGTCCACCAGATGACGTCTCATTGTTGTATATCAACTGACTGTTATATTTCTCTCTTGTGTCTCCTCTGATGATATGATCATTACACGAAAGAGCACTTGGGAACTTATCGTGTTTCATTTTCCACGTGGACTCATAGGAATATATTTGATCACGCGCAAAACTGTGATCCCTTCCAACATTGATTCCACACAGCTCTTCTATTCCTTCTCTACAAGCTGTCCTGGACTTTCTCCTTTCGCTACTGTTTTCTCCAAATCGTTAATCAAGGCCCACCAATTGAAGTTACGATTTGGATTTCTTAGAAAATGCCTTGATGAACAAGTGATGCCAAGATCTGTCCTACCTCAACGATTTTTGAATCAAAGAAGATTGAAATGGAGGAGGCTTTTCGTATTAAAAGAGAGAAGAAACCTGCCTTCCAATTAGCAATAGCGACATATTGGAAGAACCGGATGTTGAACTATTGCTATAATCGATTAAGGAATGAATGCAATGGGCTACAAATGAAACTTGATTGTATGTTAGACCATCTTATCAGAAACAGCGACTGGATTAAGAATACAAACCCTTCTTTTGTGATAAACCTGTCCAATAAACAACTAGATAAGGATTCCTTGTGTGCCTTAGGGTATGGATTAAGTTTTGCGTGCTCTAGCAGGGAAGGAAGCTGTGTTGATGTCACAAAACCTTTTTGCAATTTAGAGAATTACAGTAATTTAACTAATGATAGAATTAATATCTGTAAGAGTTTAGTGTATGCCAGTTTGTCAAAACCAGTGGAACCTAATTGCCCTAAAAGGTTTACAAGACCTATTAACACTTTGAAAAAAGAAAATGATATACATATTACTAAAGCGGATAAGGCTAACACCGTTGTGATTATGGACAAAATTAACTCTTTATCTAAAATAAATGATCTTTTAAATGAAGAGTAACTATTAGTCTAAAATGGATCATCTTTTAAATGATAACACAACATATTCTGAACTCAGTAAGAATCCCCTAAAAGCAGTTAATTCCCATTTCAATAAAGAACTGAAGTTGTTGTTGAAAGGTAATGGTTCTCTTATCAAAAGTCTGTCATCTTTGTCCCCTTCATCGCCATATATTTATGGACTTATTAGAACACATAAAAAAAATTTCCCAGCAAGACCTATAGTGAGTTCAGAAGGCTTCATCACATATAAATTGTCAGAATGGCTAGTTTCTTTATTAATCCCTTTAGAAGAACAATATGAAATTCTAATATCATAAACCATGTAGATTTAGTTAACAAGCTTAACAATATCAAGGGTTAATTTTGATTTCAAAATTGTTAGCTTTGCTGTTTCCTCACTTTTCACAAAAGTTCCAGTTGATGACCTTTTAGAATATCTATTAATGTCTTAGATGATATTCCTTTAACTGTTTCAAAGTCTGTTTTCATTGATATGATAGAATTGCTTATAAAAGACTGTGTTTTTCAATTCAATGGAGATTGTTTGCTCAAAAACTCGGTATGGCAATGGATAACCCTCTTTCACCTGTAGTAAGTAATCTTTATATGGAATTTTTTGAAACAAATTCCTAAAGGATATCTTATCTTCAAATGCAATTTTGTTTAGATATGTAGATGATGCTCTTTACAAGTATTTCTCCTCTTACTTAACAATTTAGTACCTTCCATCAAATTTAATGTAGAAAATGAAAATAATGGTAGTTAGCATTCTTAGATTGCATGATCCATAATAAATGAAACAAGTTAAAAGTTTAGCATATGCAGATAACCTTCCAATATATGGTCATATACCCATTATTACTCATCTCAACATGACAAAGTTAAATTATCATCTTTTCAATCTATGTTCCTTAGGGCATTACGTATTTGCAGTCCAGATTAGATTGAATAAAAGTTTGAGAAGATATATTCTATTGGATCTAAGTAAACGTACTCTAGATCTTTCATTGACAAATCCCTTAAGTTAGCAAAAAAATCATTTGTAGAGTTGAGCCAAAACCTCCCAGTGACACCAAGAATCTTTTAGTTCTCCCTTTTAATAATAATTTAACTCTGCTTCCTATGTTGCTTAAATCCTTTAATGTAAATGTTACCTTCATCAACAATGATAATATAGAAAATATCTTAATCAGGAATTCACTAGAAATTTCTCCTGCTTACATCTATAAAGTACCATGTAGAATTTGTGATAAGTTTCTTCTTGGCTAGATTGGTAAGGATCTTTCTGTTAAACTTAAGCAACATTAATATAGTATAAGAACGGGACAAGAATGAAAGGCCTTGTTTAATCACGTTAAAAACTATATGACCGTTGTATTCACTGGAGTAATGCCATCTCAGTTATCAACTCTAATTCCATTACCACGAGAAATATCATTGAGTCTTCTATCATTAAATACACAAAGGAATATAATGTTATTAATAGGGATGATTTATACACATTGGATAAATCTAATGTTGAAAAAAGTTATGAATGATAAGTTTATGATACGCTCGTTGTTTCTCTTGGACAATCGCATGTTTACCAAATTGCGTCCTAGCTACGTCTCTTCGTTTTACATCAAGGGACAGTTATATTTCTCACTTGTGTCACCTGTTATGATGTGATTATTACACGAAAGTGACCTCGGGAACTTATCGTGTTTCATTTTATCCGTGGACGCATAGCAATATACTTGATCTCGCGCAAAATTGTGATCATTTCCAATATACTCACACATTATATTTTTCCTTTTTTTTTTTTTGCTTTGTCGCTGTCTCCCGCGTTTGCGAGGTAGCGCAAGGAAATAGACGAAAGAAATGGCCCAACCCATCCCCATACACATGTATATACATACGTCCACACACGCAAATATACATACCTACACAGCTTTCCATGGTTTACCCCAGTCGCTTCACATGCCCTGACAGCACGTCAACCCCGGTATAACACATCGATCCAATTCACTCTATATATGTATATATATATATATATATATATATATATATATATATATATATATATATATATATATATATATATATATATATATATATATATATATATATTTTTTTTTTTTTTTTTTTTTTTTCAAACTATTCGCCATTTCCCGCATCAGCAAGGAAGCGTTAAGAACAGAGGACTTGGCCCCTGAGGGAACATCCTCACCTGGCCCCCTTCTCTGTTCCTTCTTTTAGAAAATTAAAAAAAAAAAAAAGGGGATGATTTCCAGCCCCCCGCTCCCTCCCCTTTTAGTCGCCTTCTATGACACGCAGGGAATACGTGGGAAGTATTCTTTCTCCCCTATCCCCAGGGATATGTATATATATATATATATATATATATATATATATATATATATATATATATATATATATATATATATATATATATATATATGTATATATATATTTATCTATCCTGCTTTGTCGCTGTCTCCCGCGTTAGCGAGTTAGCGCAAGGAAACAGACGAAAGAATAGCCCAACACACCCACATACACTTGTATATACATACGCGTCCGCACACGCAAATAGACATACCTATACATCTCAACGTACAAATATATGTACACACACAGACATATACATATATACACATGCACATAATCCATACTGTCTACCTTTACTTATTCGCATCGCGACCTCGCCACACATGGAATAACATCCCCTCCCCCCTCAGGTGCTCGAGGTAACGCTAGGAAAAGACAACAAACGCCCCATTCGTTCACACTTAGTCTCTAGCTGTCATGCAATAATGCACCGAAACCACAGCTCCCTTTCCACATCCAGGCCCCACACAACTTTCCATGGTTTACCCCAGACGCTTCACATGCCCTGGTTCAATCCATTGGCAGCACGTCGACCCCGGTATACCCCATCGTTCCAATTCACTCTATTCCTTGAAGGCATTTCACTCTCCTGCATGTTCAGGCACCGATCACTCAAAATCTTTTTCACTCCATCTTTCCACCTCCAACTTGGTCTCCCACCTCTCCTCCTTCCCTCCACCTCTGACACACATATCCTCTTGGTCAATCTTTCCTCACTCATCCTCTCCATGTGACAAAACCATTTCAGAACACCCTATTCTGCTCTCTCAACCACACTCTTTATACTTCCACAAATCTCTCTTACCCTTACATTACTTACTCGATCAAACCACCTCATACCACACATTGTCCTCGAACATCTCATTTCCAGCACATCCACCACCATCCACACAACTCTATCCATAGCCCACGCCTCGCAGCCATACAACATTGCTGGAACCACTGTTCCTTCAAACATACCCATTTTTGCTTTCCGAGATAATGTTCTCGACTTCCAAACATTCTTCAAGGCTACCACGAATTTCGCCCCCTCCACAAGCCTATGATTCACTTCCGCTTCCATGGTTCCATCCGCTGCCAGATCCGCTCCCAGATATCTAAAACACTTTACTTCCTCCAGTTTTTCTCCATTCAAACTTACCACCCAATTGACTTGACCCTCAACTCTACTGTACCTAATAACCTTACTCTTATTCACATTTACTCTTAACTTTCTTCTTTCACACACTTTACCAAAGTCAGTCACCAGCTTCTGCATTTTCTCACATGAATCAGCCACCAGCGATGTATCATCAGCGAGCAACAACTGCCTCACTTCCCAAGCTCTCTCATCCAAAACAGACTCCATACTTGACCCTATTTCCAAAAGTCTTGCATTCACCTCCCTAACAACACCATCCATAAACAAATTAAACAACCATGGAGACATCATACACCCCTGCCGCAAACCTACAATCGCTGAGAACCTATCACTTTCCTCTCTTCCTACACGTACAAATGCATTACATCCTCGATAAAAACTTTTCACTGCTTCTAACAACTTGCCTCCAACACCATATATTCTTAATATCTTCCACAGAGCATCTCTATCAACTCTATCATATGCCTTCTACAGATTCATAAATGCCAAGTACAAATCTATTTGTTTTTCTAAGTATTTCTCACATACATTCTTGAAAGCAAACACCTGATCCACACATCCTCTACCACTTCTGAAACCACACTGCTCTTCCCCAATCTGATGCTCTGTACATGCCTTCACCCTCTGAATCAATACCCTCCCAAAAACATACCAGGAATACTCAACAAACTTATACCTCTGTAATTTGAGCACCCACACTTATCCCCTTTGCCTTTGTGCAATGGCGCTATGCACGCATTCCACCAATCCTCAGGCACCTCACCATGAATCATACATACATTAAATAACCTTACCAACCAGTCAACAATACAGTCTCCCCCTTTTTGAATAAATTCCACTGCAATAACATCCAAACCTGCTGCCTTGCCAGCTTTCATCTTCCGTAAAGCTTCTACTACCTCTTCTCTGTTTACAAAATCATTTTTCCCAACCCTCTCATTTTGCACACCACCTCGACCAAAACACCCTATACCTGCCACTCTATCATCAAACACATTCAACAAACCTTCAAAATACTCACTCCACCTCCTTCTTACATCACCACTACTTGTTAACACCTCCCCATTTGCCCCCTTCACTGAAGTTCCCATTTGCTCCCTTGTCGTACGCACTTTATTTACCTCCTTCCAAAACATCTTTTTTTTCTACCTAAAATTTAATGATACTCTCTCACCCCAACTCTCATTTGCACACTTTTTCACCTCCTGCACCTTTCTCTTGACCTCCTGCCTCTTTCTTTTAAACATGTCCCACTGATTTGCATTGTTTCCCGGCAAAAATTGTCCAAATGACTCTCTCTTCTCTTTCACTAATAATCTTAATTCTTCATCCCACCGCTCACTACCCTTTCTAATCAGCCTACCTAACATGCTTCTCATGCCACAAGCATCTTTTGCGCAAGCCAATACTGCTTCCCTAAATACATCACATTCATCCCCCACTCCCCTTACTTCCTTTGTTCTCACCTTTTTCCATTATGTACTCAGTCTCTCCTGGTACTTCCTCACACAAGTCTCCTTCCCAAGCTCACTTACTCTCACTACTCTCTTCACCCCAACTTTCTGTCTTCTTTTCTGAAAACCCCTACAAATCTTCACCTTCGCCTTCAAAAGATAATGATCAGACATCCCTCCACTTGCACCTCTCAGCACATTACCATCCAAAAGTCTCTCTCTCGCGCGCCTATCAATCAACACGTAATCCAATAACGCTTTCTGGCCATCTGTCCTGCTTACATACGTATACTTATATATATATATATCTCGCATTTTTAAACCAAGTATTCCCAGTCACCAATCCTTTTTCAGAACACAAATCTACAAGCTCTTCACCATTTCCATTTACAACTCTGAACACCCCATGTATACCAATTATTCCCTCAACTGCCTCATTACTCACCTTTCCATTTAAATCACCCATCACTATAACCCGGTCTTGTGCATCAAAACCACTAACATACTCATTCAGCTGATCCCAAAACACTTGCCTCTCATGATCTTTCTTCTCATGCCCAGGTGCATATACACCAATAATCACCTATCTCTCTCTATTAACTTTCAGTTTTAACCATATCAATCTAGAATATACTTTCTTACAGTCTATCACATACTCCCACTACTCCTGTTTCAGGAGTAGTGCTACTCCTTCCCTTGCTCTTGTCCTCTCACTAACCCCTGACTTTACTCCCAAGACATTCCCAAACCACTCTTCCCCTTTACCCTTCGTTCCACTCAGAGCCAAAACATCCAGGTTCCTTTACTCAAACATACTACCTATCTCTCCTTTTTTCTCATCTTGGTTACATCCACACAGATTTAGACACCCCTATCTCAGCCTTCGAGGAGGATGAGCACTCTCCGCGTGTCTCCTTCTTCTGTTTCCCCTTGTAGAAAGTTAACATACAAGGAGGGGAGGTTTTCTATTCCCCCGCTCCCGTCCCAATTAGTCACCTTCTACGACACGTGAAGAATGCGTGGGAAGAATTCTTTCTCCCCTATCCATCTCTGTATCTATCTATCTATCTATCTATCTATCTATCTATAGCCCACGCATCGCAACCATAGAACATTGTTGGAACCACTAATCCTTCAAATATACTCATTTTTTCTTTCCAAATTAACGTTCTCGACTTCTACACATTTTTCAACGCTCCCAGAACTTTAGCCTACTCCCCCACCCTATGATTCCCTTATGCTTCCATAGTTCCATCCGCTGCCAAATGTACTCCCAGATATCTAAAACACATCACTTCCTCCAGTTTTTCTCCATTCAAACTTACTTCCCAATTGACTTGTCCCTCAACCATGCTATACCTAATAACCTTGCTGGTATTCTCATTTGCTCTCATCTTTCTTCTTTCATATATATTACCAAGCTCAGTCACCACCTTCTGCAGTTTGTCACCCGAATCAGGTACCAGCGCTGTAAAATCAGCGAACAAATGACTCACTTCCTAAGCTCTCTCATCCACAACAGACTGCATACTTGCCGTTCTTTCCATGACTTTTGCATTCACCTCACTAACAACCCTATGTATAAACAAATTAAACAACCATGGAGATTCACGTCCACACGCGCACTTATACATACCTATACAACTCAACGTATACATATATATATACACACAGACAAATACATATATACACATGTACATAATTTATACTGCCTGCCCTTATTCATTCTCGTCGCCACCCCGCATCACATGAATTGACTACCCCCTCCCCCCCACCCGCCCACCCACACCGCACATCTCCCTTCCCACATTCAGGTCCCACAAAACTTCCCATGGTTTACCATAGACGCTTCACATGCCCTGGTTCAAACCACTGACAGCACGTCGACCGCGGTATACCACATAGTTAAATATCACTTTTTTCTTTGCACGCTTTTCACCCTCCTGCATGTTCAGGCCCCGGTCACTCAAAATCTTTTTCATTCCATCTTTCCATTTCAATTTGGTCTCCAACTTCTCGTTCCCTCCACGTCTGACACATATATCCTCTTTGTCAATCTTTCCTCACTCATTCTCTTTCTGTGACCAAACCATTTCAAAACACCCTCTTCTGCTCGCTAAACCACACTCTTTTAATTACGACACATCTCTCTAACCCTTTCATTACTTACTCGATCAAACCACCTCACACCACATACTGTCATCAGACATCTCATTTCCAGCACATCCACCGTCCTCCACACAACTCTATCGATAGCCCACGACTCGCAACCATATAACATTTTTGGAACCAATATTCCTTCAAATATACTCATGTTTTCTTTCCAAACTAACGTTCTCGACTTCTACACATTTTTCAACGCTCCCAGAACTTTCGCTTCCTCCCCACCCTATGATTCCCTTATGCTTCCATAGTTCCATCCGCTGCCAAATGTACTCCCAGATATCTAAAACACATCACTTCCTCCAGTTTTCCTCCTTTCAAACTTACCTCCCAATTGACTTGTCCCTCAACCATGCTATACCTAATAACCTTCCTCGTATTCACATTTACTCTCAGCTTTCTTCTTTCATATACATTACCAAACTCAGTCACCAACCTCTGCAGTTTCTCACCCGAATCAGGTACCAGCGCTGTAAAATCAGCGAACAAATGACTCACATCCTAAGCTCTCTCATCTACAACAGACTGCATACTTGCCCTTCTTTTCCAAGACCGATGCATTCACCTCACTAACAACCCCATCTATAAACAAATTAAACAACCATGGGGACATCACGCACCCCTGCCGCAAACCAACATTCACTTAGATCCAGTCACTTTCCTCTCTTCCTACACGCACATAAGCCTTACATCGTCGTTAAAAACTTTTCAATGCTTCTAACAACTTGCCTCCCACACATATATATTGTTTCTACTTTCCACAGGGAATCTTTATTAACTCTATCATAAGCCTTCTTATGATCCATAAATGCTACATAGAAATCTATCTGCTTTTATAAGTATTTGTCACATACATTCTTCAACGGAAACTCCTAATCCAAACATACTATACCACTTCTGAAACCACACTGCTCTTCCCCAATCTGATGCTCGGTACATTCCTTCACCCTCTCAATCAATACCCTCCCATATAATTTACCAGGAATACTCAACAAACTTATACCTCTGTAATTTGAGCACTCTCCTTTGTCCCCGTTGCATTTGAACAATGGCACAGTGCAAGCATTCCGCCAATTATCAGGAACCTCACCATGAATCATACATACATAAAGTAGCCTTACGAACCAGTCAACAGTACAGTCACCACCTTTTTTTAATAAATTCCACTGCAACACCATCCAAATCCGCTGCCTTGCCGGCTTTCATCTTCCGCAAAGCTTTTACTACCTCTTCTCTGTCTACCAAATCATCCTCCCTAACCCTGTAACCACCTCTGCCAAAACACCCTATATATGCCACTCTATCATCAAACACATTCAACAGACCTTCAAATTACTCACTCCATCTCCTTCTCACATCACCACTACTTGTTATCACCTCCCCATTAGCCCCCTTCACTAAGGTTCCCATTTGTTCCCTTGTCTTACGCACTTTATTTACCTCCTTCCAAAACATCTTTTTATTCTTCCTAAAATTAAATGATACTGTCTCACCCCAGTTCTCACTTCCTCTCTTTTTTCACCTCTTGCACCCTTTCCTTGACCTCCTGCCTCTTTCTTTTACACATCTCCAACTCATTTGCATTTTTCCTCGCAAAAATCGTCCAAATGCCTCTTTCTTCTCTTTCACTAATAATCTTACTTCTTCATCCCACCACTCAATACCCTTTCTAATCTGCCCACATCCCACGCTTCTCATGCCACAAGCTCTTTTGCGCAAACCATCACTGCTTCCCTAAATACATCCCATTCCATCCCCACTCCCCTTCCCCTTACCGCCTTTGTTCTCACCTTTTTCCATTCTGTACTTAGTCTCTCATGGAACTTCCGCACACAAGTCTACTTCCCAAGATCACTTACTCTCAACACTCTCTTCACCCCAACATTCTTTCTTCTTTTCTGAAAACCTCTGGAAATCTTCACCTTCGCCTCCACAAGATAATCATCAGACAACCCTCCAGTTGCACCTCTCAGCACATTAACATCCAAAACTCTCTCTTTCGCGCGCCTATAAAATAACACGTAATCCAATAACGCTCTCTGACCATCTTTCCTACTTACGAACGTATACTTATGTATATCTCGCTTTTTAAACCAGGCATTCCCAATCACCAGTCTTTTTCAGCACATAAATCTACAAGCTCTTCACCATTTCCATTTACAACACTAAACACCCCATGTATACCAATTATTACCTCAACTGCAATATTACTCAACTTTGCATTGAAATCACTCATCACTATAACCCGGTCTCGTGCATCAAAACCACTAACATTCATTCAGCCGCACTTGCCTCTCATGATCTTTCTCCTCACGCCCAGGTGCATATGCACCAATAATTACCCATCTCTCTTCATCAGCTTTCAGTTTTACCCATATCAATTTAGAGTTTACTTTCTTACACTCTATCACATACTCCCTGTTTCAGGAGTAGTGCTGCTCCTTCTCTCGCTCTTGTCCTCTCACTAACCCCTGACATTACTCCTAAGATATTCCCAAACCACTCTTCCCTTTTACCCTTGAGCTTCGTTTCACTCAGAGCCAAAACATCCAGGTTCCTTTCCTCAAACATACTACCTATACCTCATTTTTTCTTATCTTGGTTACATCCACACACATGTGTCTTATCCCCTTTGCCTTTGTACAATGCCACTAACAAGCATTCCAACAATCCTCAGGCACCTCACAATGAATCATACATACATTAAATAACCTTACCTACCAGTCAACAATACAGTCATCCCCGTTTTTAATAAATTCCACTGCAATACCATTCAAATCTACTGCCTTGCCGGCTTTCATCTTCCGCAAAGCTTTTACCACCTCTTCTCTGTTTACCAATTCAATTTCCCTAACCCTCTCACTTTGCACACCAAGTCGACCAAAACATCCTATATCAGCCACTCTATCATCAAACACATTCAACAAACCTTCAAAGTACTCACTCCATCTCCCTTCTCACATCACCACTACTTTTTATCACCTCCCCATTAGTCCCCTTCATTGAAGTTCCCATTTCTTCCCATAACTTACGCACTTTATTTACCTCCTTCCAGAACATCTTTTTATTCTCCCTAAAATTTAATGATATTCTCTCACCCCAACTCTCATTTGCCCTCTTTTTCACCTCTTTCACCTTCCCCTTGACTTCCTGCAGATTTCTCTTATACATACCCCACTCTTTTGCATTTTTTCCCTGCAAAAATCGTCCATATGCCTCTCTCTTCTGTTTCACTAATAATCTTACTTCTTCATCCCACAACTCACTACCCTTTCTAATCAACCTACCTCCCACGCTTCTCATGCCACAAGCATCTTTTACGCAAGCCATCACTGCTTCCCTAAATACATTCCATTCCTCCACTATTGCAATTACCTCCTTTGTTCTCACCTTTTTCCATTCTGTACTCAGTCTCTCCTGGTACTTCCACACACAAGTCTCCTTCCCAAGCTCACTCACTCTCACCACCCTCTTCACCCCAACATTCTCTCTTCTTTTCTGAAAACCTATACAAATCTTCACCCTTGCCTCCACAAGATAATGATCAGACATCCCTCCAGTTGCACCTCTTAGCACATTAACATCCAAAAGTCTCTCTTTCGCGCGCCTATCAATATATATATATATATATATATATATATATATATATATATATATATATATATATATATATATATATATATATCTTTCTTTCTTTCATACTATTCGCCATTTCCCGCATTAGCGAGGTAGCGTTAAGAACAGAGGACTGGGCCTTTGAGGGAATATCCTCATCTGGCTCCCTTCTCTGTTCCTTCTTTGGGAAAAAAAAAAAAAAAAACAAGAGGGGAGGATTTCCAGCCCCCGCTCCCTATATATATATATATATATATATATATATATATATATATATATATATATATATATATATATATATATATATATATATATTTTTTTTTTTTTTTTTTTTTTTTTATACTTTGTCGCTGTCTCCCGCGTTTGCGAGGTAGCGCAAGGAAACAGACGAAAGAAATGGCCCAACCCCCCCCCCCCATACACATGTACATACACACGTCCACACACGCAAATATACATACCTACACAGCTTTCCATGGTTTACCCCAGACGCTTCACATGCCTTGATTCAATCCACTGACAGCACGTCAACCCCTGTATACCACATGACTCCAATTCACTCTATTCCTTGCCCTCCTTTCACCCTCCTGCATGTTCAAGCCCCGATCACACAAAATCTTTTTCACTCCATCTTTCCACCTCCAATTTGGTCTCCCTCTTCTCCTCGTTCCCTCCACCTCCGACACATATATCCTCTTGGTCAATCTCTCCTCACTCATTCTCTCCATGTGCCCAAACCATTTCAAAACACCCTCTTCTGCTCTCTCAACCACGCTCTTTTTATTTCCACACATCTCTCTTACCCTTACGTTACTTACTCGATCAAACCACCTCACACCACACATTGTCCTCAAACATCTCATTTCCAGCACATCCATCCTCCTGCGCACATCTCTATCCATAGCCCACGCCTCGCAACCATACAACATTGTTGGAACCACTATTCCCTCAAACATACCCATTTTTGCTTTCCGAGATAATGTTCTCGACTTCCACACATTTTTCAAGGCTCCCAAAATTTTCGCCCCCTCCCCCACCCTATGATCCACTTCCGCTTCCATGGTTCCATCCGCTGACAGATCCACTCCCAGATATCTAAAACACTTCACTTCCTCCAGTTTTTCTCCATTCAAACTCACCTCCCAATTGACTTGACCCTCACCCCTACTGTACCTAATAACCTTGCTCTTATTCACATTTACTCTCAACTTTCTTCTTCCACACACTTTACCAAACTCAGTCACCAGCTTCTGCAGTTTCTCACATGAATCAGCCAGAGGTTGAACCATTATGTGACATTCATTTTTTTCATTCATTTCAAGCTAAAAGTTTGTTTTATAAATTGTTTCTTACATTTTTCATATGTATATATATGTATGTGTGTGTGTGTGTGTGTATGTGCGTATGTGTGTGTATGTGTGTGTGTGTGTATATGTATATATATATGTATATTATCCCTGGGGATAGGGGTGAAAGAATATATATATATATATATATATATATATATATCTCGCTTTTTAAACCAGGTATTCCCAATCATCAGTCCTTTTTCAGCACATAAATCTACAAGCTCTTCACCATTTCCATTTACAACACTGAACACCCCATGTATACCAATTATTCCCTCAACTGCCACATTACTCACCTTTGCATTCAAATCACCCATCACTATAACCCGGTCTCGTGCATCAAAACCACTAACACACTCATTCAGCTGCTCCCAAAACACTTGCCTCTCATGATCTTTCTTCTCATGCCCAGGTGCATATGCACCAATAATCACCCATCTCTCTCCATCAACTTTCAGTTTTACCCATATTAATCGAGAATTTACTTTCTTACATTCTATCACATACTCCCACAACTCCTTTTTCAGGAGTATTGCTACTCCTTCCCTTGCTCTTGTCCTCTCACTAACCCCTGACTTTACTCCCCAGACATTCCCAAACCACTCTTCCAATTTACCCTTGAGCTTCGTTTCACTCAGAGCCAAAACATCCAGGTTCCTTTCCTCAAACATACTACCTATCTCTCCTTTTTTCACATCTTGGTTACATCCACACACATTTAGGCACCCCACTCTGAGCCTTCGAGGAGGATGAGCACTCCCCGCGTGACTCCTTCTTCTGTTTCCCATTTTAGAAAGTTAATACAAGGAGGCGAGGATTTCTGGCCCCCCGCTCCCGTCCCCTCTAGTCGCTTTCTACGACACGCGAGGAATACGTGGGAAGTATTCTTTCACCCCTATCCCCAGGGATAATATACATATATATATACATATACACATACATACAGATTCACATATACGCACATATACACAAACACACACATACATATAAATACATATGAAAAATGTAAGAAACAATTTAGAAAACTGAAACTTCTAGCTTGAAATGAATGAAAAAAATGAATGTCACATAATGGTTCAACCTCTGGCTATGGAAAAAGGAAATGTATAATTTATTTACACAAACGTCAATAGCAGTTCTCATCAATTTAACCACTGTATCAATAAGCTTCAATATCTAAGCTACATTTTTCTCCAATTTTACTATTTTCTTGTCAAAACACCATGTATGAAAACTATCACTCCAGTAACACAACTATAAAAATTTACTTCCCCTTTAAAAAAAGTTCTGGGGAAGTCTATCTCGATACACTGCGGGAAACTCTACCACCTGGCGAGGTTTGTGTTGCAATGGTTCCCGATTCACAAACGTAGTAGCATCACTGGTGGGCCAAGGTAGTTCCGTTTGCGAAGAGGCGCTTTACTTATGTAAGTAGGAGAGATGGCCAGAGAGCGTTATTGGATTACGTGTTAATTGACAGGCGTGCGAAAGAGAGACTTTTGGATGTTAATGTGTTGAGCGGTGCAACTGGAGGGATGTTTGATCATTATCTTGTGGAGGCTAAGGTGAAGATTTGTATGGGTTTTCAGAAAAGAAGAGTGAATGTTGGGGTGAAGAGGGTGGTGAGAGTAAGTGAGCTTGGGAAGGAGACCTGTGTGAGGAAGTACCAGGAGAGACTGAGTACAGAATGGAAAAAGGTGAGAACAATGGAAGTAAGGGGAGTGGGGGAGGAATGGGATGTATTTAGGGAATCAGTGATAGATTGTGCAAAAGATGCTTGTGGCATGAGAAGAGTGGGAGGTGGGTTGATTAGAAAGGGTAGTGAGTGGTGGGATGAAGTAGTAAGAGTATTAGTGAAAGAGAAGAGAGAGGCATTTGGACGATTTTTGCAGGGAAAAATGCAATTGAGTGGGAGATGTATAAACGAAAGAGACAGGAGGTCAAGAGAAAGGTGCAAGAGGTGAAAAAAAGGGCAAATGAGAGTTGGGGTGAGAGAGTATCATTAAATTTTGGGGAGAATAAAAAGATGTTCTGGAAGGAGGTAAATAAAGTGCGTAAGACAAGGGAGCAAATGGGAACTTCGGTGAAGGGCGCAAGTGGGGAGGTGATAACAAGTAGTGGTGATGTGAGAAGGAGATGGAGTGAGTATTTTGAAGGTTTGTTGAATGTGTTTGATGATAGTGTGGCAGATATAGGGTGTTTTGGTCGAGGTGGTGTGGAAAGTGAGAGGGTTAGGGAAAATGATTTGGTAAACAGAGAAGAGGTAGTGAAAGCTCTGCGGAAGATGAAAGCCGCAAGGCAGCAGGTTTGGATGGTATTGCAGTGGAATTTATTAAAAAAGGGGTGACTGTATTGTTGACTGGTTGGTAAGGTTATTTAATGTATGTATGACTCATGGTGAGGTGCCTGAGGATTGGCGGAATGCGTGCATAGTGCCATTGTACAAAGGCAAAGGGGATAAGAATGAGTGCTCAAATTACAGAGGTATAAGTTTGTTGAGTATTCCTGGTAAATTATATGGGAGGGTATTGATTGAGAGGGTGAAGGCATGTACAGAGCATCAGACTGGGGAAGAGCAGTGTTGTTTTAGAAGTGGTAGAGGATGTGTGGATCAGGTGTTTGCTTTGAATATTGTATGTGAGAAATACTTAGAAAAGCAAATGGATTTGTATGTAGCATTTATGGATCTGGAGAAGGCATATGATAGAGTTGATAGAGATGCTCTGTGGAAGGTATTAAGAATATATGGTGTGGGAGGAAAGTTGTTAGAAGCAGTGAAAAGTTTTTATCGAGGATGTAAGGCATGTGTACGTGTAGGAAGAGAGGAAAGTGATTGGTTCTCAGTGAATGTAGGTTTGCGGCAGGGGTGTGTGATGTCTCCATGGTTGTTTGATTTGTTTATGGATGGGGTTGTTAGGGAGGTAAATGCAAGAGTTTTGGAAAGTGGGGCAAGTATGAAGTCTGTTGGGGATGAGAGAGCTTGGGAAGTGAGTCAGTTGTTGTTCGCTGATGATACAGCGCTGGTGGCTGATTCATGTGAGAAACTACAGAAGCTGGTGACTGAGTTTGGTAAAGTGTGTGGAAGAAGAAAGTTAAGAGTAAATGTGAATAAGAGCAAGGTTATTAGGTACAGTAGGGTTGAGGGTCAAGTCAATTGGGAAGTGAGTTTGAATGGAGAAAAACTGGAGGAAGTGAAGTGTTTTAGATATCTGGGAGTGGATCTGGCAGCGGATGGAACCATGGAAGCGGAAGTGGATCATAGGGTGGGGGAGGGGGCGAAAATTCTGGGGGCCTTGAAGAATGTGTGGAAGTCGAGAACATTATCTCGGAAAGCAAAAATGGGTATGTTTGAAGGAATAGTGGTTCCAACAATGTTGTATGGTTGCTAGGCGTGGGCTATGGATGGAGTTGTGCGCAGGAGGAGGGATGTGCTGGAAATGAGATGTTTGAGGACAATGTGTGGTTTGAGGTGGTTTGATCGAGTGAGTAACGTAAGGGTAAGAGAGATGTGTGGAAATAAAAAGAGCGTGGTTGAGAGAGCAGAAGAGGGTGTTTTGAAGTGGTTTGGGCACATGGAGAGAATGAGTGAGGAAAGATTGACCAAGAGGATATACGTGTCGGAGGTGGAGGGAACGAGGAGAAGAGGGAGACCAAATTGGAGGTGGAAAGATGGAGTGAAAAAGTTTTTGTGGGATTGGGGCCTGAACATGCAGGAGGGTGAAAGGAGGGCAAGGAATGGAGTGAATTGGAGCGATGTGGTATACCGGTATATTTGCGTGTGTGGACGTATGTATATGCATGTGTATGGGGGGGGGTTGGGCCATTTCTTTCATCTGTTTCCTTGCGCTACCTCGCAAACGCGGGAGGTTGAACCATTATGTGACATTCATTTTTTTCATTCATTTCAAGCTAAAAGTTTGTTTTATAAATTGTTTCTTACATTTTTCATATGTATATATATGTATGTGTGTGTGTGTGTGTGTATGTGCGTATGTGTGTGTATGTGTGTGTGTGTGTATATGTATATATATATGTATATTATCCCTGGGGATAGGGGTGAAAGAATTATATATATATATATATATATATATATATATCTCGCTTTTTAAACCAGGTATTCCCAATCATCAGTCCTTTTTCAGCACATAAATCTACAAGCTCTTCACCATTTCCATTTACAACACTGAACACCCCATGTATACCAATTATTCCCTCAACTGCCACATTACTCACCTTTGCATTCAAATCACCCATCACTATAACCCGGTCTCGTGCATCAAAACCACTAACACACTCATTCAGCTGCTCCCAAAACACTTGCCTCTCATGATCTTTCTTCTCATGCCCAGGTGCATATGCACCAATAATCACCCATCTCTCTCCATCAACTTTCAGTTTTACCCATATTAATCGAGAATTTACTTTCTTACATTCTATCACATACTCCCACAACTCCTTTTTCAGGAGTATTGCTACTCCTTCCCTTGCTCTTGTCCTCTCACTAACCCCTGACTTTACTCCCCAGACATTCCCAAACCACTCTTCCAATTTACCCTTGAGCTTCGTTTCACTCAGAGCCAAAACATCCAGGTTCCTTTCCTCAAACATACTACCTATCTCTCCTTTTTTCACATCTTGGTTACATCCACACACATTTAGGCACCCCACTCTGAGCCTTCGAGGAGGATGAGCACTCCCCGCGTGACTCCTTCTTCTGTTTCCCATTTTAGAAAGTTAATACAAGGAGGCGAGGATTTCTGGCCCCCCGCTCCCGTCCCCTCTAGTCGCTTTCTACGACACGCGAGGAATACGTGGGAAGTATTCTTTCACCCCTATCCCCAGGGATAATATACATATATATATACATATACACATACATACAGATTCACATATACGCACATATACACAAACACACACATACATATAAATACATATGAAAAATGTAAGAAACAATTTAGAAAACTGAAACTTCTAGCTTGAAATGAATGAAAAAAATGAATGTCACATAATGGTTCAACCTCTGGCTATGGAAAAAGGAAATGTATAATTTATTTACACAAACGTCAATAGCAGTTCTCATCAATTTAACCACTGTATCAATAAGCTTCAATATCTAAGCTACATTTTTCTCCAATTTTACTATTTTCTTGTCAAAACACCATGTATGAAAACTATCACTCCAGTAACACAACTATAAAAATTTACTTCCCCTTTAAAAAAAGTTCTGGGGAAGTCTATCTCGATACACTGCGGGAAACTCTACCACCTGGCGAGGTTTGTGTTGCAATGGTTCCCGATTCACAAACGTAGTAGCATCACTGGTGGGCCAAGGTAGTTCCGTTTGCGAAGAGGCGCTTTACTTATGTAAGTAGGAGAGATGGCCAGAGAGCGTTATTGGATTACGTGTTAATTGACAGGCGTGCGAAAGAGAGACTTTTGGATGTTAATGTGTTGAGCGGTGCAACTGGAGGGATGTTTGATCATTATCTTGTGGAGGCTAAGGTGAAGA
Organism: Panulirus ornatus; assembly: GCF_036320965.1. Lineage (NCBI taxonomy): Eukaryota > Metazoa > Arthropoda > Malacostraca > Decapoda > Palinuridae > Panulirus > Panulirus ornatus. Next base: position 35,554,780 of record NC_092237.1, read on the forward strand.
TTTGTATGGGTTTTCAGAAAAGAAGAGTGAATGTTGGGGTGAAGAGGGTGGTGAGAGTAAGTGAGCTTGGGAAGGAGACCTGTGTGAGGAAGTACCAGGAGAGACTGAGTACAGAATGGAAAAAGGTGAGAACAATGGAAGTAAGGGGAGTGGGGGAGGAATGGGATGTATTTAGGGAATCAGTGATAGATTGTGCAAAAGATGCTTGTGGCATGAGAAGAGTGGGAGGTGGGTTGATTAGAAAGGGTAGTGAGTGGTGGGATGAAGTAGTAAGAGTATTAGTGAAAGAGAAGAGAGAGGCATTTGGACGATTTTTGCAGGGAAAAATGCAATTGAGTGGGAGATGTATAAACGAAAGAGACAGGAGGTCAAGAGAAAGGTGCAAGAGGTGAAAAAAAGGGCAAATGAGAGTTGGGGTGAGAGAGTATCATTAAATTTTGGGGAGAATAAAAAGATGTTCTGGAAGGAGGTAAATAAAGTGCGTAAGACAAGGGAGCAAATGGGAACTTCGGTGAAGGGCGCAAGTGGGGAGGTGATAACAAGTAGTGGTGATGTGAGAAGGAGATGGAGTGAGTATTTTGAAGGTTTGTTGAATGTGTTTGATGATAGTGTGGCAGATATAGGGTGTTTTGGTCGAGGTGGTGTGGAAAGTGAGAGGGTTAGGGAAAATGATTTGGTAAACAGAGAAGAGGTAGTGAAAGCTCTGCGGAAGATGAAAGCCGCAAGGCAGCAGGTTTGGATGGTATTGCAGTGGAATTTATTAAAAAAGGGGTGACTGTATTGTTGACTGGTTGGTAAGGTTATTTAATGTATGTATGACTCATGGTGAGGTGCCTGAGGATTGGCGGAATGCGTGCATAGTGCCATTGTACAAAGGCAAAGGGGATAAGAATGAGTGCTCAAATTACAGAGGTATAAGTTTGTTGAGTATTCCTGGTAAATTATATGGGAGGGTATTGATTGAGAGGGTGAAGGCATGTACAGAGCATCAGACTGGGGAAGAGCAGTGTTGTTTTAGAAGTGGTAGAGGATGTGTGGATCAGGTGTTTGCTTTGAATATTGTATGTGAGAAATACTTAGAAAAGCAAATGGATTTGTATGTAGCATTTATGGATCTGGAGAAGGCATATGATAGAGTTGATAGAGATGCTCTGTGGAAGGTATTAAGAATATATGGTGTGGGAGGAAAGTTGTTAGAAGCAGTGAAAAGTTTTTATCGAGGATGTAAGGCATGTGTACGTGTAGGAAGAGAGGAAAGTGATTGGTTCTCAGTGAATGTAGGTTTGCGGCAGGGGTGTGTGATGTCTCCATGGTTGTTTGATTTGTTTATGGATGGGGTTGTTAGGGAGGTAAATGCAAGAGTTTTGGAAAGTGGGGCAAGTATGAAGTCTGTTGGGGATGAGAGAGCTTGGGAAGTGAGTCAGTTGTTGTTCGCTGATGATACAGCGCTGGTGGCTGATTCATGTGAGAAACTACAGAAGCTGGTGACTGAGTTTGGTAAAGTGTGTGGAAGAAGAAAGTTAAGAGTAAATGTGAATAAGAGCAAGGTTATTAGGTACAGTAGGGTTGAGGGTCAAGTCAATTGGGAAGTGAGTTTGAATGGAGAAAAACTGGAGGAAGTGAAGTGTTTTAGATATCTGGGAGTGGATCTGGCAGCGGATGGAACCATGGAAGCGGAAGTGGATCATAGGGTGGGGGAGGGGGCGAAAATTCTGGGGGCCTTGAAGAATGTGTGGAAGTCGAGAACATTATCTCGGAAAGCAAAAATGGGTATGTTTGAAGGAATAGTGGTTCCAACAATGTTGTATGGTTGCTAGGCGTGGGCTATGGATGGAGTTGTGCGCAGGAGGAGGGATGTGCTGGAAATGAGATGTTTGAGGACAATGTGTGGTTTGAGGTGGTTTGATCGAGTGAGTAACGTAAGGGTAAGAGAGATGTGTGGAAATAAAAAGAGCGTGGTTGAGAGAGCAGAAGAGGGTGTTTTGAAGTGGTTTGGGCACATGGAGAGAATGAGTGAGGAAAGATTGACCAAGAGGATATACGTGTCGGAGGTGGAGGGAACGAGGAGAAGAGGGAGACCAAATTGGAGGTGGAAAGATGGAGTGAAAAAGTTTTTGTGGGATTGGGGCCTGAACATGCAGGAGGGTGAAAGGAGGGCAAGGAATGGAGTGAATTGGAGCGATGTGGTATACCGGTATATTTGCGTGTGTGGACGTATGTATATGCATGTGTATGGGGGGGGGTTGGGCCATTTCTTTCATCTGTTTCCTTGCGCTACCTCGCAAACGCGGGAGACAGCGACAAAGTATAATAAAATAAGAAATATATATATACATATATATCAAATCTAAAGAGGGAAGTCAGCACCACAAGTAAAGCATCCTCCTCGAAGGCTCAGAGTGGGGTGCCTAAATGTCTGTGGATGTAACCAAGATGTGAAGACCCTTACTGGAAAAACCATCACTCTTGAAGTAGAACCTTCAGACACAATTGAAAATGTGTAGGAAAATAGTGAAATTGGAGAAAAATGTAGCTTAGACATTGAAGCTTATTGATACAGTGGTTAAATTGATGAGAACTGCTATTGACGTTTGTGCAAATAAATTATACATTTCCTTTTTCCATAGCCAGAGGTTGAACCATTATGTGACATTCTTTTTTTCATTCATTTCAAGCTAGAAGTTTCAGTTTTCTAAATTGTTTCTTACATTTCTCATATGTATATATATGTATGTGTGTGTGTGTGTATATGTGCGTGTGTATGTGTGTGTGTGTGTGGGTTTGTATATGTATATATATATATGTATATTATCCCTGGGGATAGGGGTGAAAGAATACTTCCCACGTATTCCTCGCGTGTCGTAGAAAGCGACTAGAGGGGACGGGAGCGGGGGGCCAGAAATCATCCCCTCCTTGTATTAACTTTCTAAAATGGGAAACAGAAGAAGGAGTCACGCGGGGAGTGCTCATCCTCCTCGAAGGATGCCTAAATGTGTGTGGATGTAACCAAGATGTGAAAAAAGGAGAGATAGGTAGTATGTTTGAGGAAAGGAACCTGGATGTTTTGGCTCTGAGTGAAACGAAGCTCAAGGGTAAAGGGGAAGAGTGGTTTGGAAATGTCTGGGGAGTAAAGTCAGGAGTTAGTGAGAGGACAAGAGCAAGGGAAGGAGTAGCAATACTAATGAATCGTGAGTTGTGGGAGTATGTGATAGAGTGTAAGAAAGTATATTCTCGATTAATATGGGTAAAACTGAAAGTTGATGGAGAGAGGTGGGTGATTATTGGTGCATATGCACCTGGGCATGAGAAGAAAGATCAAGAGAGGCAAGTGTTTTGGGAGCAGGTGAATGAGTGTGTTAGTGGTTTTGATGCACGAAACCGGGTTATAGTGATGGGTAATTTGAATGCAAAGGTGAGTAATGTGGCAGTTGAGGGAATAATTGGTATACATGGGGTGTTCAGTGTTGTAAATGGAAATGGTGAAGAGCTTGTAGATTTATGTGCTGAAAAAGGACTGATGATTGGGAATACCTGGTTTAAAAAGCGAGATATACATAAGTATACTTATGTAAGTAGGAGAGATGGCCAGAGAGCGTTATTGGATTACGTGTTAATTGACAGGCGTGCGAAAGAGAGACTTTTGGATGTTAATGTGCTGAGAGGTGCAACTGGAGGGATGTCTGACCATTATCTTGTGGAGGCTAAGGTGAAGATTTGTATGGGTTTTCAGAAAAGAAGAGTGAATGTTGGGGTGAAGAGGGTGGTGAGAGTAAGTGAGCTTGAGAAGGAGACCTGTGTGAGGAAGTACCAGGAGAGACTGAGTACAGAATGGATAAAGGTGAGAACAATGGAAGTAAGGGGAGTGGGGGAGGAATGGGATGTATTTAGGGAATCAGTGATGGATTGCGCAAAAGATGCTTGTGGCATGAGAAGAGTGGGAGGTGGGTTGATTAGAAAGGGTAGTGAGTGGTGGGATGAAGAAGTAAGAGTATTAGTGAAAGAGAAGAGAGAGGCATTTGGACGATTTTTGCAGGGAAAAAATGCAATTGAGTGGGAGATGTATAAAAGAAAGACAGGAGGTCAAGAGAAAGGTGCAAGAGGTGAAAAAAAGGGCAAATAAGAGTTGGGGTGAGAGAGTATCATTAAATTTTAGGGAGAATAAAAAGATGTTCTGGAAGGAGGTAAATAAAGTGCGTAAGACAAGGGAGCAAATGGGAACTTCGGTGAAGGGCGCAAGTGGGGAGGTGATAACAAGTAGTGGTGATGTGAGAAGGAGATGGAGTGAGTATTTTGAAGGTTTGTTGAATGTGTTTGATGATAGAGTGGCAGATATAGGGTGTTTTGGTCGAGGTGGTGTGCAAAGTGAGAGGGTTAGGGAAAATGATTTGGTAAACAGAGAAGAGGTAGTGAAAGCTTTGCGGAAGATGAAAGCCGGCAAGGCAGCAGGTTTGGATGGTATTGCAGTGGAATTTATTAAAAAAGGGGGTGACTGTATTGTTGACTGGTTGGTAAAGTTATTTGATATATGTATGACTCATGGTGAGGTGCCTGAGTATTGGCGGAATCCGTGCATAGTGCCATTGTACAAAGGCAAAGGGGATAAGAGTGAGTGCTCAAATTACAGAGGTATAAGTTTGTTGAGTATTCCTGGTAAATTATATGGGAGGGTATTGATTGAGAGGGTGAAGGCATGTACAGAGCATCAGATTGGGGAAGAGCAGTGTGGTTTCAGAAGTGGTAGAGGATGTGTGGATCAGGTGTTTGCTTTGAAGAATGTATGTGAGAAATACTTAGAAAAGCAAATGGATTTGTATGTAGCATTTATGGATCTGGAGAAGGCATATGATAGAGTTGATAGAAATGCTCTGTGGAAGGTATTAAGAATATATGGTATGGGAGGAAAGTTGTTAGAAGCAGTGAAAAGTTTTTATCGAGGATGTAAGGCATGTGTACGTGTAGGAAGAGAGGAAAGTGATTGGTTCTCAGTGAATGTAGGTTTGCGGCAGGGGTGTGTGATGTCTCCATGGTTGTTTAATTTGTTTATGGATGGGGTTTTTAGGGAGGTAAATGCAAGAGTTTTGGAAAGAGGGGCAAGTATGAATTCTGTTGGGGATGAGAGAGCTTAGGAAGTGAGTCAGTTGTTGTTAGCTGATGATACAGCGCTGGTGGCTGATTCATGTGAGAAACTGCAGAAGCTGGTGACTTAGTTTGGAAAAGTGTGTGGAAGAAGAAAGTTAAGAATAAATGTGAATAAGAGCAAGGTTATTAGGTACAGCAGGGTTGAGGGTCAAGTCAATTGGGAGGTGAGTTTGAATGGAGAAAAACTGGAGGAAGTGAAGTGTTTTAGATATCTGGGAGTGGATCTGTCAGCGGATGGAACCATGGAAGCGGAAGTGGATCATAGGGTGGGGGAGGGGGCGAAAATCCTGGGGGCCTTGAAGAATGTGTGGAAGTCGAGAACATTATCTCTGAAAGCAAAAATGGGTATGTTTGAAGGAATAGTGGTTCCAACAATGTTGTATGGTTGCGAGGCGTGGGCTATGGATAGAGTTGTGCGCAGGAGGATGGATTTGCTGGAAATGAGATGTTTGAGGAGAATGTGTTGTGTGAGGTGGTTTGATCGAGTGAGTAACGTAAGGGTAAGAGAGATGTGTGGAAATAAAAAGAGCGTGGTTGAGAGAGCAGAAGAGGGTGTTTTGAAGTGGTTTGGGCACATGGAGAGGATGAGTGAGGAAAGATTGACCAAGAGGATATATGTGTCAGAGGTGGAGGGAACAAGGAGAAGAGGGAGACCAAATTGGAGGTGGAAAGAAGGAGTGAAAAAGATTTTGTGTGATCGGGGCCTGAACATGCAGGAGGGTGAAAGGAGGGCAAGGAATAGAGTGAATTGGAGCGATGTGGTATTCCGGGGTTGACGTGCTGTCAGTGGATTGAAGCAGGGCATGTGAAGCGTCTGGGGTAAACCATGGAAAGCTGTGTAGGTATGTATATTTGCGTGTGTGGACGTATGTATATACATGCGTGTGGGGGGGGGTTGGGCCATTTCTTTCGTCTGTTTCCTTGCGCTACCTCGCAAACGCGGGAGACAGCGACAAAGTATAATAAAAAAAAAAAGATATAATATATATATATATATATATATATATATATATATATATATATATATATATATATATATATATATATATATATATATATATATATATATATATATATATATATATATGCACCTGGACATGAAAAGAGAGATCATGAGAGGCAAGTGTTTTGGGAGCAGCTGAATGAGAGTGTTAGTGGTTTTGTTGCACGAGACCGGGTTATAGTGATGGGTGATTTGAATGCAAAGGTGAGTAATGTGGCAGTTGAGGGAATTATTGGTATATATGGGGTGTTCAGTGTTGAAAATGGAAATGGTGAAAGGATTGTAGATTTATGTGCTGAAAAAGGACTGGTGATTGGGAATACCTGGTTTAAAAAGCGAGATATACATAAGTATACGTATGTAAGTAGGAGAGATGTCGAGAGAGCGTTATTTGATTACGTGTTAATTGATAGCGCGCGAAAGAGAGACTTTTGGATGTTAATGTGCTAAGAGGTGCAACTGGAGGTATGTCTGATCATTATCTTATTGAGGCGAAAGTGAATATTTGAAGAGGTTTTCAGAAAAGAAGAGAGTGGTGAGAGTAGGTGAGTTCAGGAAGGAGACTTGTGTGAGGAAGTACCAGGAGAGACTGAGTACAGAATAGAAAAAGGTGAGAACAAGGGAGGTAAGGGGAATGGGGGAGGAATGGGATGTATTTAGGGAAGCAGTGATTGCTTGCGCAAAAGATGCTTGTGGAAGGAGAAATGTGGGAGGTGGACAGATTAGAAAGGGTATTGAGTGGTGGGACGAAGAAGTATGATTATGAGTGAAAAAGAAGAGAGAGGCATTTGGACGATTGTTTCAGGGAAATAATGGAAATGAGAGGGACATGTATAAACGAAAGGAATGAAGTCAAGAGAAAGGTGCAAGAGGCGAAAAAGAGGGCAAATGAAAGTTTTATGGAGAATAAAAAGATGTTTTGAAAGGAGGTAAATAAAGTGCGTAAGACAAGAGAACAAATGGGAACTTCAGTGAACGGGGCTAATGGGGAGGTGATAACAAGTAGTGGTGATGTGAGAAGGAGATGGAGTGAGTATTTTGAAGGTTTGTCGAATGTGTTTAATGATAGAGTGGGAGATATAAAGTGTTTTGGTCGAGGTGGTGTGCAAAGTGAGAGAGTTAAGGAAAATGATTTGGTAAACAGAGAAGAGGTAGTAAAAGCTTTGCGGAAGTTGAAAGCCGGCAAGGCCGTGGGTTTCGAAGGTATTGCCTTGAAATTTATTAAAAAAGGGTGTGACTGTATTGTTGACTGGTTGGTAAGGTTATTTAATGTATGTATGATTCATAGTGAGGTGCCTGGGGATTGGCGGAATGCTTGTATAGTACCATTGTACAAAGGCAAAGGGGAAAAAGGTGAGTGCTCAAATTAAAGAGGTGTTAGTTTGTTGAGTATTCCTGGGAAATTATATGGGAGCGTATTTATTTAGAGGGTGAAGGCATGTACAGAGCATCAGATTGGGAAAGAGCACTAAGGTTTCAGAAGTGTTGGAGGATGTGTGGATCAGGTGTTTGCTTTGAAGAATGTATGTGAGAAATATTTAGGAAAGCAAATGGATTTCTATGTAGCATTTATGGATCTGGAGAAGGCTTATGATAGAGTTGATAGAGATGCTCTGTGGAAGGTATTAAGAATATATGGTTTGGGAGGCAAGATGTTAGGAGCAGTGAAAAGTTTTTATCGAGGATGTAAGGCATGTGTACGTGTAGGAAGAGAGGAAAGTGATTGGTTCTCAGTGAATGTAGTTTTGCGGCATGGGTGTGTGATGTCTCCATGGTAGTTTAATTTGTTTATGGATGGAGTTGCTAGGGAGGTGAATGCAATGGTTTTGGAAAGAGGAGAGAGTATGTAGTGTGTTGTGGATGAGAGAGCTTGCGAAGTGAGTCAGTTGTTGCTCGCTGATGATACAGCGCTGGTTGCTGATTCATGTGAAAACTGAAGAAGCTGGTGACTGAGTTCCTAAAGTGTGTTAAAGAAGAAAGCTGTGAATAAATGTGAATAACAGCAAGGTTATTAGGTACAGTGGGGGTGAGGGTCAAGTCAATTGGGAGGTAAGTTTGAATGGAGAAAAACTAGAGGAAGTGAAGTATTTTAGATATCTATAAGTGGATCATAGGGTGGAGGAAGGGGCGAAAATTCTGGGAACCTTGAAGAATGTGTGGAAGTCGAGAACATTGTCTCGGAAAGCACAGGTGGGTATGTTCGAAGGAATAGTGGTTTCAACAATGTTGTATGGTTGCCAGGCGTGGGCTATGTATAGACTTGTGCGGAGGAGGGTGGATGTGCTGGAAATGAGATGTCTGAGGACAGTATGTGGTGTGAGGTGGTTTGATCGAGTAAGTGATGATCGGGTTAGAAAAATATGTGGTAATAAAAAGAGTGTGGTTGAGAGAACAGAAGAGGGTGTTTGAAATGGTTTGGTCACATGGAGAGAATGAGTGAGGAAAGATTGACAAAGTGGATGTATGTGTCACAGGTGGAGGGAACGAGGTGAAATGGGAGACCAAATTGGAGGCGGAAATATGGAGTGAAAAAGATTTTGAGTGATCGAGGCCTGAACATGAAAGGAGGGTGAAAGGCGTGCAAGGAAGAGAGTGAATTGGAGCGATGTGGTATACCTGGGTCGACGTGCTGTCAATGGATTGAAGCAAGGCGTGTAAAGCGTTTCGGGTAAAGAATGGAAAGTTCTGTAGGGCCTAGATGTGGAAGAGGAGCTGTGGTTTCGGTGCATTAATACATGACAGCTAGAGACTGAATGTGAACGAATGTTGCCTTTCTTGTCTTTTCCTAGCGCTACATCGCACACATGAGGAGGGAGGGGGTTGTTATTTTATGTGTGGCGAGATGGCGATGGGAATGAATAAAGGCAGAAATTATGAATTATATACATGTGCATATATATATCCCTGGGGATAGGGGAGAAAGAATACTTCCAACGCATTCCTCACGTGTCGTAGAAGGCGACTAATGGGGACGGGAGCTGGGGGACAGAAACCCTCCCCTCCTTTTATTTTAACTTTCTAAAGGGGGAAACAGAAGAAGGAGTCACGCGAGGAGTGCTCATCCTCCTCGAAGGCTCAGATTGGGGTGTCTAAATGTGTGTGGATGTAACCAAGATGTGAAAAAAGGAGAGATAGGTAGTATGTTTGAGGAAAGGAACCTGGACGATTTGGCTCTGAGTGAAACAAAGCTTAAGGGTAAAGGGGAAGAGTGGTTTGGGAATATCTTGGGAGTAAAGTCAGGGGTTAGTGAGAGGACAAGAGCAAGGGAAGGAGTAGCACTACTCCTGAATCGTGAGTTGTGGGAGTATGTGATAGAGTGTAAGAAAGTAAATTCTAGATTGATATGGGTAAAACTGAAAGTTGATGGAGAGAGATTGGTGCATATGCACCTGGGCATGAGAAGAAAGATCAAGAGAGGCAAGTCTTTTGGGAGCAGCAGAATGAGTGTGTTAGTGGTTTTGATGCACAAGACCGGGTTATAGTGATGGGTGATTTAAATGCAAAGGTGAGTAATGTGGCAGTTGAGGGAATAATTGGTATACATGGAGTGTTCAGTGTTGTAAATAGAAATGGTGAAGAGCTTGTAGATTTATGTGCTGAAAAAGGACTGGTGATTTGGAATACCTGGTTTAGAAAGCGAGATATACATAAGTATACGTATGTAAGTAGGAGAGATGGCCAGAGAGCGTTAATGGATTACGTGTTAAATGATAGACGCACGAAAGAGAGACTTTTGGATGTTAATGTGCTGAGAGGTGCAACTGCAGGGATGTCTGATCATTATCTTGGGGAGGCGAAGGTGAAGATTTGTGGGGATTTTCAGAAAAGAAGAGAGAATGTTGGGGAGAAGAGAGTGTGAGAGTAAGTGAGCTTAGGAAGGAGACTTGTGTGAGGAAGTACCAGGAGAGACTGAGTACAGAATGGAAAAAGGTGAGAACAAAGGAGGTAAGGGGAGTGGGGGAGGAATGGGATGTATTTAGGGAAGTAGTGATGGCTTGCGCAAAAGATACTTGTGGCATGAGAAACGTGGGAGGTCGGTTGATTAGAAAAGGCAGTGAGTGGTTGGATGAAGAAGTAAGATTATTAGTGAAAGAGAAGAGAGAGGCATTTGGACGATTTTTGCAGGGAAAAAATGCAAATGAGTGGGAGATGTATAAAAGAAAGAGGCAGGAGGTCAACGGAAAGGTGCAAGAGGTGAAAATGAGGGCAAATGAGAGTTGAGGTGAGAGAGTATCATTAAATTTCAGGGAGAATAAAAAGATTATTTTCGAAGGAGGTAAATAAAGTGCGTAAGACAAGGGAGCAAATAGGAACTTCAGTGAAGGGGGCCTAATGGGGAGGTGATAGCAAGTACTGGTGATGTGAGAATGAGATGGAGTGAGTATTTTGAAGGCTTGTTGAATGTGTTTGATGATAGAGTGGCAGATATAGGATGTTTTGGTCGAGGTGGTGTGCACAGTGAGAGGGTTAGGGAAAATGATTTGGTAAATAGAGAAGAGGTAGTAGAAGCTTTACGGAAGATGAAAGTTGGCAAGGCAGCAGGTTTGGATGGTACTGCAGTGGAATGTATTAAAAAAGGGGGTGACTGTACTGTTGACTGGTTGGTAAGGTTATTTAATGTATGTATGATTCATGGTGAGGTGCCTGAGGATTGGCGGAATGCTTGCATAGTGCCATTGGAGAAAGGCAAAGGGGATAAGAGTGAGTGCTCAATTACAGAGGTATAAGTTTGTTGAGTATTCCTGGTAAATTATATGGGAGGGTATTGATTGAGATGGTGAAGGCATGTACAGAGCATCAGATTGGGGAAGAGCAGTGTGGTTTCAGAAATGGTAGAGGATGTGTGGATCAGGTGTTTGCTTTGAAGAATGTATGTGAAAAATACTTAGAAAAACAAATGGATTTGTATGTAGCATTTATGGATCTGGAGAAGGCATATGATAGAGTTGATAGAGATGCTTTGTGGAAGGTTTTAAGAATATATGGTGTGGGAGGCGGGTTGTTAGAAGCAGTGAAAAGTTTTTATCGAGGATGTGAGTCATGTGTACGTGTAGGAAGAGAGGAAATTGATTGGTTATCAGTGAATGTAGGTTTGCGGCAGGGGTGTGTGATGTCTCCGTGGCTGTTTAATTTGTTTACGGATGGGGTTGTTAGGGAGGTGAATGCAAGGGTTTTGGAGAGAGGGGCAAGCATGCAGTCTGTTGTGGATGAGAGAGCTTGGGAAGTGAGTCAATTGTTGTTCGCTGATGATACAGCGCTGGTGGGTGATTCATGTAAGAAACTGCGGAAGCTGATGACTGAGTTTGGTAAAGTGTGGGAAAGAAGAAAGTTAAGAGTAAATGTGAATAATAGCAAGGTTATTAGGTACAGTAGGGTTGAGGGTCAAGTCAATTGGGAGGTAAGTTTGAATGGAGAAAATCTTGAGGAAGTGAAATGTTTTAGATATATGGGAGTGGATCTGGCAGCGGATGGAACCATGGAAGCGGAAGTGAATCATAGGGTGGGGGAGGGGCGAAAATTCTGGGAGCCTTGAAGAATGTGTGGAAGTCTAGAACATTATCTCGGAAAGCAATAATGGGTATGTTTGAAGGAATAGTGGTTCCAACAATGTTGTATGGTTGCGAGGTGTGGGCTATGGATAGAGTTGTGCGCAGGAGGGTGGATGTGCTGGAAATGAGATGTTTGAGGACAATATGTGGTGTGAGGTGGTTTGATCGAGTAAGTAATGTAAGGGTAAGAGAGATATGTGGAAATAAAAAGAGTGTGGCTGAGAGAGCAGAAGAGGGTGTTTTGAAATGGTTTGGCCGCATGGAGAGAATGAGTGAGGAAAGATTGACCAAGAGGATATATGTGTCAGAGGTGGAGGGAAGGAGGAGAAGTGGGAGACCAAATTGGAGGTGGAAAGATGGAGTGAAAAGGATTTTAAGTGATCGGGGCCTGAACATGCTGGATGGTGAAAGGCGTGCTAGGAGTAGAGTGAATTGGAACGTTGTGGTATACCGGGGTCGACGTGCTGTCAATGGATAGGGGATAGATAGATGGAGTTGTGAATGAGTTAGGAAAGTTTGACAAAGAGAATATATCTGTCAGACGTGGAGGGAATGAGGAGAAGTAGGAGACCAAATTGGAGTTGAAAGATGGAATGAAAAAGATCTTGAGTGGCCGGGGCCTGAACAAGCAGGAGAGTGAAAAGAGTGCAGTGAAAAGAGTGATATGGAACGATGTGGTATACCGGGGTCGACGTGCTGTCAGTGGTTTGAACCTGGGCATGTGAAGCGTCTATGTTAAACCATATGAAGTTTTGTGGGACCTGAATGTGGGAAGGGAGATGTGCGGGGTGGGTGGGCGGGTGGTGGGGGGTGGGATTCATTTCATGTGATGCGGGGTGGCGACGAGAATGAATAAGGGCAGGCAGTATAAATCATGTACATGTGCATATATGTATATGTCTGTGTGTATATATATATGTATACGTTGAGTTTAATTAGTATGTATAAGTGCGCGTGTGGACGTGTATCTCCATGGTTGTTTAATTTGTTTATAGATGGGGTTGTTAGTGAGGTGAATACAAGAGTCTCGGAAAGAAGGGCAAGTATGCAGTCTGTTGTGAATGAGAGAGCTTAGGAAGTGAGTCATTTGTTCGCTGATTTTACAGCGCTGGTACCTGATTCGGGTGAGAAACTGCAGAAGTTGGTGACTGAGTTTGGTAATGTATATGATGAAGAAAAAAGCTGAGAGTAAATGAGAATACCAGCAAGGTTATTAGGTATAGCATGGTTGAGGGACAAGTCAATTGGGCTGTAAGTTTGAATGGAGAAAAAACTGGAGGAAGTGATGTGTTTTAGATATCTAGGAGTACATTTGGCAGCGGATGGAACTATTGAAGCATAAGGGAATCATAGGTTGGGGGAGGGAGCGAAAGTTCTGGGATCGTTAAAAAATGTGTAGAAGTCGAGAACGTTAATATGGAAAGACAAAGATGAGTATCTTTGAAGGAATAGTGGTTCCAACAATGTTGTATGGTTGCGAGGCGTGGGCTATAGAGTTGTGTCGAGGACCGTGGATGTGCTGGAAATGAGATGTCTGATGTTTGAGGACAATATGTGGTGTGAGGTGGTTTGATCGAGTAAGTAATGAAAGGGTTAGAGAGATGTGTCGTAATAAAAAGAGTGTGGTTTAGCGAGCAGAAGAAGGTGTTTTGAAATGGTTTGGTCACATAGAGAGAATGAGTGAGGAAAGATTGACCAAGAGGATATATGTCTCAGACGTGGAGGGAAAGGAGGAGAAGTGGGAGACCAAATTGCAGTGGAAAGATGGAATGAAAAAGATCTTGAGCGACCGGGGCCTGAACAAGCAGGAGGGTGAAAAGCGTGCAAGGAAAAGAGTGATATGGAACGATGTGGTATACCGGGGTCGACGTGCTGTCAGTGGATTGAACCAGGGCATGTGAAGCGTCAATGGTAAACCATGGAAAGTGGCGAGAATGAATAAGGGCAGGCAGTATAAATTATGTACATGTGTATATATGTATATGTCTGTGTGTATATATATATTTGTATACGTTGAGTTGTATATGTATGTATAAGTGCGCGTGTGGACGTGTATGTATGTACATATTCATGTGGGTGGGACGGTCCATTCATTCGTCTGCTTCCTTCCGCTACCTCGGTACAGCGGGAGACAGCGACAACGTATGATAAAAAAAAAAAAAAATATATTTATTTGATCTATTTTTCTTTGTTGCTGTCTCCTGCGTTTGCGAGGTAGCGCAAGGAAACTGACGAAAGAAATGGTCCAACCCACCCCGATACACATGTATATACATGCACGTCCACACAAGCAAATATACATACCCATATATCTCAATGTACACATATATATACACACACAGACACATACATATATACACATGCACACAATTCAAACTGTCTTTATTCATTCCCATCGCCACCTCGCCACACATATAGAATAACATCCCCCTCCCCCTCATCTGTGCGAGGTAGCGCTAGGAAAAGATAACATAGGCCCCATTCGATCACACTCACTCTCTAGGTGTCATGTAATAATGCCCTAAGCCACAGCTCCCTTTCCACATCCAGGCCCCACAGAACTTTCCATGCTTTAACCCAGACGCTTCACATGCCCTGATTCAATCCATTGACAGCACGTCTACCACGGTATACCACATCGATCCAATTCACTCTATTCCTTGCCCGCCTTTCACCCTCCTGCATGTTCAGCCACAAGCGCTGTATCATCAACGAACAACTGACTCACTTCCCAAGCTCTCTCATCCACAACAGACTTCATACTTGCCCCTCTTTCCAAAACTCTTGCATTTACCTCCCTAACAACCCCACCCATAAACAAATTAAACAACCATGGAGACATCATACACCCTGCCGCAAACCTACATTCACTGAGAACCAATCACTTTCCTCTCTTCCTACACGTACGCATGCCTTACATCCTCGAAAAAACTTTTCACTGCTTCTAACAACTTGCCTCCCACACCATATATTCTTAGTACATTCCACAGAGCATCTCTATCAACTCTATCATATGCCTTCTCCACATCCATAAATGCTACATACAAATCCATTTGCCTTTCTAAGTATTTCTCATATACATTCTTCAAAGCAAACACCTGATCCACACATCCTCAACCACTCTGAAACCACATTGCTTTTCGCCAATATGATTCTCTGTACAAGCCTTCACCCTCTCAATCAATACCCTCCCGTATAATTTACCAGGAATACTCAACAAACTTATACCTCAGTAATTTGAGCACTCACTCTTATCCCCTTTGCCTTTGTATAATGGCACTATGCACGCATTCGGCCAATCATCAGGCACCTCACTATGAATCATACATACAATAAATAACCTTACAAACCAGTCAACAGCACAGTCACCCCCTTCTTTAATAAATTCTACTGCAGTACCATCCAAACCTGCTGCCTTGCCGGCTTTCATCTTCCGCAAAGCTTTTACTACCTCTTCTCTGTTTACCATTTCATTTTTCCTAACCCCTCTCACTTTGCACACCACCTCGACCAAAACACCATATATCTGCCACTCTATCATCGAACACATTTAAAAACCTTCAAAATACTCACTCCATCTCCTTCTCACATCACCACCACTTGTTATCAACTCCTCATTAGCCCCCTTCACTGAAGTTCCCATTTGCTCCCTTGTCTTACTAACTATATTTACCTCCTTCCAGAACATCTCTTTATTCTCCCTAAAATTTATTGATACTCTCTCACCCAACTCTCATTTGCCGTCTTTTTCACCTCTTGCACCTTTCTCTTGACCTCCTGTCTCTTTCTTTTACCCATCTCCCACTTAATTGCATTTTTTCCCTGCAAAAATCGTCCAAATGCCTCTCTCTTCTCTTTCACTAATAATCTTACTTCTTCATCCCACCGCTCACTACCCTTTCCAATCAACCCACCTCAAACGCTTCTCATGCTACAGTTCATCTTTTGCGCAAGCCATCACTACTTCCCTAGATACGTCCCATTCCTCCCCCACTCCCCTTACCTCCTTTGTTCTCACCTTTTTCCATTCTGTAATCAGTCTCTCCTGGTACTTCCTCACACAAGTCTCCATCCCAAGCTCACTTACTCTCTCCACCCTCTTCACCCCAACATTCTCTCTTCTTTTCTGAAAACCCATACAAATCTTCACCTTCGCCTCCACAAGATAATGATCAGGCATCCCTCTAGTTGCACCTCTCAGCACATTAACATCCAAAAGTCTCTCTTTCGTGCACCTGTCAATTAACACGTAATCCAATAACGCTCTCTGGCCATCTCTCCTACTTACATACGTATACTTATGTATATCTCGCTTTTTAAACCAGGTATTCCCAATCACCAGTACTTTTTCAGCACATAAATCTACAAGCTCTTCACCATTTCCATTTACAACACTGAACACCCCATGAATACCAATTATTCCCTCAACTGTCACATTACTCACCTTTGCATTCAAATCACCTATCACTATAACCCAGTCTTGTGCATGAAAACCACTAACACACCCATTCATCTGGTCCCAAAAAGCTTGCCTCTCATGATCTTTCTTCTCATGCCCAGGTGCATATGCACCAATAATCACCCATCTCTCTCCATCAACTTTCAGGTTTACCCATATCAATCTAGAATTTACTTTCTTACATTCTATCACATATTCCCACAACTCCTGTTTCCGGAGTAGTGCTACTCCTTCCCTTGCTCTTGTCCTCTCACTAACCCCTTGACTTTACTCTCAAGACATTCCGAAATCACTCCTCCCCTTTACCCTTAAGCTTCGCTTCACTTAGAGCCAAAACATCCAGGCTCCTTTCCTGAAACATACTACCTATCTCTCCTTTTTTCACATCTTGGTTACTTCCACACACATTTAGACACCCCAATCTGAGTCTACGAGGAGGATGAGCACTCCCCGCGTGACTCCTTCTGTTTCCCATTTTAGAAATATATATATGTATATATATATATATATATATATATATATATATATATATATATATATATATATATATATATATATATATACGGAACTACCTGGGCCACCAGTGATGGTACTACGTTTGTGAATCAAAAACCATTGCAACACAAACCTCGTCAGGTGGTAGTGTCCCGCAGTTTATCGAGACAGACTTCCCCAGAAATTTTTTAAAGGGAAGTAAATGTTTATAGTTGTGTTACTGGAGTGATAGTTTTCATACATGGTGCTTTGACAAGAAAATAGTGAAATTGGAAAAAAAATGTAGCTTAGACATTGAAGCTTATTGATACAGTGGTTAAATTGATGAGAACTACTATTGACTTTTGTGTAAATAAATTAAACATTTCCTTTTTCCATAGCCAGAGGTTGAACCATTATGTGACATTCATATTTTTTTCTTTTCATTTCAAGCTAGAAGTTTCAGTTTTCTAAATTGTTTCTTACATTTTTCATATGTATATATATGTATGTGTGTGTGTGTGTGTGTATGTGCGTGTGTGTGTGTATGTGTGTGTATGCGTATATATATATATATATATATATATATATATATGTATAATATCCCTGGGGATAGGGGTGAAAGAATACTTCCCACGCATTCCTCGCGTGTCGTAGAAAGCGACTAGAGGGGACGGGAGCGGGGGGCCAGAAATCCTCCCCTCCTTGTAATTTTTTATCCTTCTAAAATGGGAAACAGAAGAAGGAGTCACGCGGGGAGTGCTCATACTCCTCGAAGGCTCAGATTGGGGTGCCTAAATGTGTGTGGATGTAACCAAGATGTGAAAAAAGGAGAGATAGGTAGTATGTTTGAGGAAAGGAACCTGGATGTTTTGGCTCTGAGTGAAACGAAGCTCAAGGGTGAAGGGGAAGAGTGGTTTGGGAATGTCTTGGGAGTAAAGTCAGGGGTTAGTGAGAGGACAAGAGCAAGGGAAGGAGTAGCAGTACTCCTGAAACAGGAGTTGTGGGAGTACGTGATAGAATGTAAGAAAGTAAATTCCCGATTGATATGGGTAAAACTGAAAGTAAATGGAGAGAGATGGGTGATTATTGGTGCATATGCACCTGGGCATGAGAAGAAAGATCATGAGAGGCAAGTGTTTTGGGAGCAGCTCAATGAGTGTGTTAGTGGTTTTTATGCACGAGACCGGGTTATAGTGATGGGAGATTTGAATGCAAAGGCTAGCAATGTGGCAGTTGAGGGAATAATTGGTATACATGGTGTGTTCAGTGTTGTAAATGGAAATGGTGAATAGCTTGTAGATTTATGTGCTGAAAAAGGACTGATGATTGGGAATACCTGGTTTAAAAAGCGAGATATACATAAGTATACGTATGTAAGTAGGAGAGATGGCCAGAGAGCGTTATTGGATTACGTGTTAATTGACAGGCGCGCGAAAGAGAGACTTTTGGATGTTAATGTGCTGAGAGGTGCAACTGGAGGGATGTCTGATCATTATCTGGTGGAGGCTAAGGTGAAGATTTGTATGGGTTTTCAGAAAAGAAGAGTGAATGTTGGGGTGAAGAGTGTGGTGAGAGAAAGTGAGCTTGGGAAGGAGACTTGTGTGAGGAAGTACCAGGAGAGACTGAGTACAGAATGGAAAAAGGTGAGAACAATAGAAGTAAGGGGAGTGGGGGAGGAATGGGATGTATTTAGGGAATCAGTGATGGATTGCGCAAAAGATGCTTGTGGCATGAGAAGAGTGGGAGGTGGGTTGATTAGAAAGGGTAGTGAGTGGTGGGATGAAGAAGTAAGAGTATTAGTGAAAGAGAAGAGAGAGGCATTTGGACGATTTTTGCAGGGAGAAAATGCAATTGAGTGGGAGAAGTATAAAAGAAAGAGACAGGAGGTCAAGAGAAAGGTGCAAGAGGTGAAAAAAAGGGCAAATGAGAGTTGGGGTGAGAGAATATCATTAAATTTTAGGGAGAATAAAAAGATGTTCTGGAAGGAGGTAAATAAAGTGCGTAAGACAAGGGAGCAAATGGGAACTTCATTGAAGGGCGCAAATGGGGAGATGATAGCAAGGGTTGGTGATGTGAGAAGGAGATGGAGTGAGTATTTTGAAGGTTTGTTGAATGTGTTTGATGATAGAGTGACAGATATAGGGTGTTTTGGTCGAGGTGGTGTGCAAAGTGAGAGGGTTAGGAAAAATGATTTGGTAAACAGAGAAGAGGTAGTTAAGGCTTTGCGGAAGATGAAAGCAGGCAAGGCAACATGTTTGGATGGTATTGCAGTGGAATTTATTACAAAAGGGGGTGACTGTATTGTTGACTGGTTGGTAAGGTTATTTAATGTATGTATGACTCACGGTGAGGTGCCTGAGGATTGGCGGAATGCGTGCGTAGTGCCATTGTACAAAGGCAAAGGGGATAAGAGTGAGTGCTCAAATTACAGAGGTATAAGTTTGTTGAGCATTCCTGGTAAATTATATGGGAGGGTGTTGATTGAGAGGGTAAAGGCATGTACAGAGCATCAGATTGGGGAAGAGCAGTGTGGTTTCAGAAGTGGTAGAGGATGTGTGGATCAGGTGTTTGCTTTGAAGAATGTATTTGAGAAATACTTAGAAAAGCAAATGGATTTGTATGTAGCATTTATGAATCTGAAGAAGGCATATGACAGAGTTGATAGAGATGCTCTGTGGAAGGTATTAAGAATATATGGTGTGGGAGGCAAGTTGTTAGAAGCAGTGAAAAGTTTTTATCGAGGATGTAAGGCATGTGTACGTGTAGGAAGAGAGGAAATTGATTGGTTCTCAGTGAATGTAGGTTTACGGCAGGGGTGTGTGATGTCTCCATGGTTGTTTAATTTGTTTATGGATGGGGTTGTTAGGGAGGTGAATGCAAGAGTTTTGGAAAGAGGGGCAAGTATGAAGTCTGTTGGGGATGAGAGAGCTTGGGAAGTGAGTCAGTTGTTGTTCGCTGATGATACAGCGCTGGTGGCTGATTCATGTGAGAAACTGCAGAAGCTGGTGACTGAGTTTGGAAAAGTGTGTGAAAGAAGAAAGTTAAGAGTAAATGTGAATAAGAGCAAGGTTATTAGGTACAGTAGGGTTGAGGGTCAAGTCAATTGGGAGGTGAGTTTGAATGGAGAAAAACTATAGGAAGTGAAGTGTTTTAGATATCTGGGAGTGTATCTGGCAGCGGATGGAACCATGGAAGCGGAAGTGGATCATAGGGTGGGGGAGGGGGCGAAAATTCTGGGAGCCTTGAAGAATGTGTGGAAGTCGAGAACATTATCTCGGAAAGCAAAAATGTTTATGTTTGAAGGAATAGTGGTTCCAACAATGTTGTATGGTTGCGAGGCGTGGGCTATGGATAGAGTTGTGCGCAGGAGGATGGATGTGCTGGAAATGAAATGTTTGAGGACAATGTGTGGTGTGAGGTGGTTTGATCGAGTAAGTAACGTAAGGGTAAGAGAGATGTGTGGAAATAAAAAGAGCGTGGTTGAGAGAGCAGAAGAGGGTGTTTTGAAATGGTTTGGGCACATGGAGAGAATGAGTGAGGAAAGATTGACCAAGTGGATATATGTGTCGGAGGTGGAGGGAACGAGGAGAAGAGGGAGACCAAATTGGAGGTGGAAAGAAGGAGTGAAAAAGATTTTGTGTGATCGGGGCCTGAACATGCAGGAGAGTGAAAGGAGGGCAAGGAATAGAGTGAATTGGAGCCATGTGGTGTACCGGGGTTGACGTGCTGTCAGTGGATTGAATCAAGGCATGTGAAGCGTCTGGGGTAAACCATGGAAAGCTGTGTAGGTGTGTATATTTGCGTGTGTGGACGTATGTATATACATGTGTTTGGGGGGGGGGGGTGGGGCCATTTCTTTCGTCTGTTTCCTTGCGCTACCTCGCAAACGAGGGAGACACCGACAAAGCAAAAAAAAAAAAAAAATATATATATATATATATATATATATATATATATATATATATATATATATATATATATATATATATATATATTATCCCTGGGGATAGGGGAGATAGAATACTTCCCACGTATTCCCTGCGTGTCGTAGAAGGCGACTAAAAGGGGAGGGAGCGGGGGGCTGGAAATCCTTCCCTCTTGTTTTCTTTTTGATTTTCCAAAAGAAGGAACAGAGAGGGGGCCAGGTGAGGATATTACCTCAGAGTCCCAGTCCTCTATTCTTAACGCTACCTTGCTAATGCGGGAAATGGCGAATAGTTTGAAAGAAAGAAAAGATATATATATATATATATATATAAATATCTTACATATATATATATATATATATATATATATATATATATATATATATATATATATATATATATATATATATATATATATATATATATATATATATATATATATATATATTACATATATATATATATATATATATATATATATATATATATATATATATATATATATATATATATATATATATATATATATATATATATATATATATATATATATATATCTTACATACATGTAATTAATTTCTTGGTGTATAGTTTTGCAGAAAAGATCATTGCCTGAAACCAACTTTGTGATCTCAAAATATTTTGCTTGTGGAATTTAAGATTTGGTGGCCAATCAGATTTTGTGATAAGCCCCAAGTTTAACCACGTTTATAAATCATATACTTCCACAGACTTCTAGTGTATTAACTGGTTTAATGAACTGGCTTATCTTGGAGCATAGTGTTCTGAAAATATCATGAACATTTGGAAACAATACAATTCACTCCTGCCTGCAGTAGCATGCTTTCCGACATGTTTCATGAGCTCCTCTTCGCCAACGGAACTACTTTGGCCCACCAGTGATGCTACTACGTTTGTGAATCAAGAACCATTGCAACACAAACCTCGCCAGGTGGTATAGTGTCCCGCAGTGTATCGAGACAGACTTCCCCAGAACTTTTTTAAAGGGGAAGTAAATGTTTATAGTTGTGTTACTGGAGTGATAGTTTTCATATATGGTGCTTTGACAAGAAAATAGTGAAATTGGAAAAAATGTAGCTTAGACACGGAAGCTTATTGATACAGTGGTTAAATTGATGAGAACTACAATTGACGTTTGTGTAAATAAATTATACATTTCCTTTTTCCATAGCCAGGGGTTGAACCATCATGTGACATTCATTCTTTTTTTTTTTTCAAGCTAGAAGTTTCAGTTTTCTAAATTCTTACATTTTTCATATGTATATATATATATGTATGTGTGTGTGTGTGTATATGTGCGTATGTATGTGTATGTGTGTATATATATATATATATATATATATATATATATATATATATATATATATATATATATATATATATATATATATATATATATATATACATATATATATATATATTATCCCTGGGGATAGGGGTGAAAGAACACTTCCCACGCATTCCTCGCGTGTCGTAGAAAGCGACTAGAGGGGACGGGAGCGGGGGCCCAGAAATCCTCCCCTCTTGTATTTCTTTTTTTTAACTTTCTAAAATGGGAAACAGAAGAAGGAGTCAAGCGGGGAGTGCTCATCCTCCTCGAAGGCTCAGAGTTGGGTGCCTAAATGTGTGTGGACGTAACCAAGATGTGAAAAAAGGAGAGATAGGTAGTATGTTTGAGGAAAGGAACCTGGATGTTTTGGCTCTGAGTGAAACGAAGCTCAAGGGTAAAGGGGAAGAGTAGTTTAGGAATCTCTTGGGAGTAAAGTCAGGGGTTAGTGAGAGGACAAGAACAAGGGAAGGAGTAGCAGTACTCCTGAAACAGGAGTTGTGGGAGTATGTGATACAATGTAAGAAAGTAAATTCTCGATTAAAATGGGTAAAACTGAAAGATGATGGAGATAGATGGGTGATTATTGGTGCATACGTACCTGGGCATGAGAAGAAAGATCATGAGAGGCAAGTGTTTTGGGAGCAGCTGAATGAATGTGTTAGTGGTTTTGATGCACGAGACCGGGTTATAGTGATGGGTGATTTGAATGCAAAGGTGAGTAATGTGGCAGTTGAGGGAATAATTGGTATGCATGGGGTGTTCAGTGTTGTAAATGGAAACGGTGAAGAGCTTGTAGATTTATGTGCTGAAAAAAGACTGATGATTGGGAATACCTGGGTTTAAAAAGCGAGATATACATAAGTATACTTATGTAAGTAGGAGAGATGGCCAGAGAGCGTTATTGGATTACGTGTTAATTGACAGGCGCGCGAAAGAGAGACTTTTGGATGTTAATGTGCTGAGAGGTGCAACTGGAGGGATGTCTGATCATTATCTTGTGGAGGCTAAGGTGAAGATTTGTATGGGTTTTCAGAAAAGAAGAGTGAATGTTGGGGTGAAGAGGGTGGTGAGAGTAAGTGAGCTTGGGAAGGAGACTTGTGTGAGGAAGTACCAGGAGAGACTGAGTACAGAATGGAAAAAGGTGAGAACAATGGAAGTAAGGGAAGTGGGGGAGGAATGGGATGTATTTAGGGAATCAGTGATGGATTGCGCAAAAGATGCTTGTGGCATGAGAAGAGTAGGAGGTGGGTTGATTAGAAAGGGTAGTGAGTGGTGGGATGAAGAAGTAAGAGTATTAGTGAAAGAGAAGAGAGGCATTTGGACGATTTTTGCAGGGAAAAAATGCAATTGAGTGTGAGATGTATAAAAGAAAGAGACAGGAGGTCAAAAGAAAGGTGCAAGAGGTGAAAAAAAGGGCAAATGAGAGTTGGGGTGAGAGAGTATCATTACATTTTAGGGAGAATAAAAAGATGTTCTGGAAGGAGGTAAATAAAGTGCGTAAGACAAGGGAGCAAATGGGAATTTCAGTGAAGGGTGCAAATGGGGAGGTGATAACAAGTAGTGGTGATGTGAGAAGGAGATGGAGTGAGTATTTTGAAGGTTTGTTGAATGTGTTTGATGATAGATTGTCAGATATAGTCTGTTTTGGTCGAGGTGTTGTGCAAAGTGAGAGTGTTTGGGAAAATGATTTAGTAAACAGAGAATAGGTAGTAAAAGCTTTGCGGAAGATGAAAGCCGTTAAGGCAGCAGGTTTGGATGGTATTGCAGTGGAATTTATCAAAAAAGGGGGTGACTGTATTGTTGACTGGTTGGTTAGGTTATTTAATGTATGTATGACTCATGGTGCGGTGCCTGAGGATTGGCGGAATGCGTGCATAGTGCCATTGTACAAAGGCAAAGGGGATAAGAGTGAGTGCTCAAATTACAGAGGTATAAGTTTGTTGAGTATTCTTGGTAAATTATATGGGAGGATATTGATTGAGAGGGTGAAGGCATGTACAGAGCATCTGACTGGGGAAGAGCAGTGTGGTTTCAGAAGTGGTAGAGGATGTGTGGATCAGGTGTTTGCTTTGAATAATGTATGTGAGAAATACTTAGAAAAGCAAATGGATTTGTATGTAGCATTTATGGATCTGGAGAAGGCATATGATAGAGTTGATAGAGATGCTCTGTGGAAGGTATTAAGAATATATGGTGTGGGAGGCAAGTTGTTAGAAGCAGTGAAAAGTTTTTATCGATGATGTAAGGCATGTGTACGTGTAGGAAGAGAGGAAAGTGATTGGTTTTCAGCGAATGTAGGTTTGCGGCAGGGGTGTGTGATGTCTCCATGGTTGTTTAATTTGTTTATGGATGGGGTTGTTAGGGAGGTGAATGCAAGAGTTTTGGAAAGAGGGGCAAGTATGAAGTCTGTTGGGGATGAGAGAGCTTCGGAAGTGAGTCAGTTGTTGTTCGCTGATGATACAGCGCTGGTGGCTGATTCATGTGAGAAACTGCAGAAGCTGGTGACTGAGTTTGGTAAAGTGTGTGAAAGAAGAAAGTTAAGAGTTAATGTGAATAAGAGTAAGGTTATTAGGTACAGCAGGGTTGAGGGTCAAGTCAATTGGGAGGTGAGTTTGAATGGAGAAAAACTGGAGGAAGTGAAGTGTTTTAGGTATCTGGGAGTGGATCTGGCAGCGGATGGAACCATGGAAGTGGAAGTGGATCATAGGGTGGGGGAGGGGGCGAAAATTCTGGGAGCCTTGAAGAATGTGTGGAAGTCGAGAACATTATCTCGGAAAGCAAAAATGGGTATATTTGAAGGAATAGTGGTTCCAACAATGTTGTATGGTTGCGAGGCGTGGGCTATGGATGGAGTTGTGCGCAGGAGGATGGATGTGCTGGAATTGAGATGTTTGAGGACAATGTGTGGTGTGAGGTGGTTTGATCGAGTAAGTAACGTAAGGGTAAGAGAGATCTGTGGAAATAAAAAGAGCGTGGTTGAGAGAGCAGAAGAGGGTGTTTTGAAATGGTGTGGGCACATGGAGAGAATGAGTGAGGAAAGATTGACCAAGAGGATATATGTGTCGGAGGTGGAGGGAACGAGGAGAAGTGGGAGACCAAATTGGAGGTGGAAAGATGTAGTGAAAAAGATTTTGTGTGATCGGGGCCTGAACATGCAGGAGGGTGAAAGGAAGGCAAGGAATAGAGTGATTTGGAACGATGTGGTATACAGATGTTGACGTGCTGTCAGTGGATTGAATCAAGGCATGTGAAGCGTCTGGGGTAAACCATGGAAAGCTGTGTAGGTATGTATATTTGCGTGTGTGGACGTATGTATATATATGTGTATGGGGGTGGGTTGGGCCATTTCTTTCGTCTGTTTCCTTGCGCTACCTCGCAAACGCTGGAAAGAGCGACAAAGCAAAAAAAAAAAAAAATATATATATATATATATATATATATATATATATATATATATATATATATATATATATATATATATATATATTTTTTTTTTTTTTTCTTTAAACTATTCGCCATTTCCCGCGTTAGCGAGGTAGCGTTAAGAACAGAGGACTGGGCCTTTTTTGGATTATCCTCATCTGGCCCACTCTGTTCCTTCTTTTGGAAAATTAAGAAAAAAAAAAGAACGAGAGGGGAGGATTTCCAGCCCCCCGCTCCCTCCCCTTTTAGTCGTCTTGTACGACACGCAGGGAATACGTGGGAAGTATTTCTAATCCCCTATCCCCAGAAATTTGATATATATATATATATATATATATATATATATATATATATATATATATATATATATATATATATATATATATATATATATATATATATATACCACATCATCAGAGGAGACACAAGAGAGGAATATAACAGTCAGTTGATATACATCGAAGAGACGAAGCTAGGACGCAATTTGGTAAACATGTGATTGTCCAAACATACCATAACATACGATGATGTGATTATGATGTGATGATGTGATTATTACACAAAAGTGCACTTGGGAACTTTTTGTGTTTCATTTTCCCAGTGGACTCATAGGAATATATATATATATATATATATATATATATATATATATATATATATATATATATATATATATATATATATATATATATATATATATATATATATATATATATATATATATATACATATATATATATATATATATATATATATATATATATATATATATATATATATATATATATATACATATATATATATATATATATATATATATATATATATATATATATATATATATATATATATATATATATATATATATATATATATATATATATATATATATACATATATTACTTTCCTCTCTAGTGTAAGATATTTTTTTAGCTAATATTTGTATACATTTATGAATGGATATTTGACTACTCTTTTTTACACTCTTTTCTCCTTTTTCTAGTGTGATTCGCCTGACAGAGATCGGACTGTTATACAAGTGGGCAGACGACGAGCTGAACAAAGTCTCTCAGTTTTTGTCTAAATCTAGTGACACTGGACCTCGGCCATTAGCCTCCAACACCTACAGGTATTCGATAAGTTCTCTCTCTCTCTCTCTCTCTCTCTCTCTCTCTCTCTCTCTCTCTCTCTCTCTCTCTCTCTCTCTCTCTCTCTCTCTCTCTCTCTCTCTCTCTCTCTCTCTCTCTCTCTCTCTCTCTCTCTCTCATTCCAAATCAAAGAAGAAATTGCTTTACAAATGTTGGGAAATTTCTTTGTTGAGACTCGGTAGAGGTCGGTGTGATGACCACATTAAACGCGTGGTTGATGTCAGTTAGGGCCATATCATGTCACACAAGAGAAGTCAGATCGAATCCTCTCCCTACCACATCAGACAGTGACTTCAGGGGATTCAGGTTATGGGGGCTCATCACACCTTTGTGGCAAAATAGTCGGTCACCAAATCCTGCCACCAGTTTCCTAAAGAGATCACTTTAAGAAATTTAATTGACTTTGCATGTATATACGATCGATCCGAACAAAATCGCTGAATTGCGTTGCTTGGTTAACAGTGAACATATTGATGTAATTGGTTTAACAGAAACATTTCTGAACACGAAAACCAACAGTCTGATTAGCAAGTACAATTTGTCGACTACAAATTATTTGTAAGGGACAGAGACGTCTTGGTCGAGGTGGCGGAACTTGCACTGTATGGAAGCTCTTACCTAAACCCCATTGAAATTCAAATTGTAACATTTGCTGCCGTTGAACACTTGCGTGTTCAGATTAACATGGACATTCGAAACTTTTTATAAGCGTCGTTTAAAGACTCCCTAGTCAGCTAACAGATACTGACACCTTCATGTACGATAGTTTACGAGAAAAACAGGATAAAGTCCCGATCATTCTTGGGAATCTTATTCATCCAAAAATCAACTGGCAAACTATCTCAGGTGTAGAAATCGAATCTGCCAGACTTATCAACTTTGTCGGAGACAATTTTCTCTTACAAACCGTCACCGAGCCGACGAGGCAAGCTGATATACTTGATTTAGTTATTGCATCCCAAGAGTTTAAAACCGACTCGCCTAAACCACTACTGTTATCCCTAACTTTGAAAGGGCGGATTTTAATGGGCTGCATAAAGCATTACGGAGTCTCACCTTAGTTGGCTTATGCCCAGAGGAATTATGCACCGGTTTTGAACGACAGTTTATGCACCAAGTTACATTGCAAGAGCTATACGGTGCAGAAATAAACTCCAAAGGCTTAAGAAATCAGACAATAATCCAAATATTGCAACGCAATTCAACACAATCAAAGGACTCGTTAAAGTCCTTATCAAGGATGCCAAGAGAGAGTGCGAAGCGAGTACTGCAAGATATAGCAACAAAGATCCCGAAAGGTTTTATGGATATATCAATAATGAGAAGCACATAAGGAGCAGAATAGGACCCTTAGTAAACGAGGATGGAGAACCCATTTTGGACGATAAATGCATAGAAACAACCCATGACAAGTTTCTTATCTCTGTTTTAACCCTAGAAAGCAACGACCCTAATTTTGAGACATTGATAAATATCACTCACACAATGCAAAAATTCACCGTCACAGTTCGAGAAGTAAAGAAGCATGCAGATAGGTTGAAGCCTATCAAAAGCCAAAGTCCTGATCGTTTCTATCCACGAATGACTAAAAACGTCAAACACGAAATTGCCGGACCGTTAACCTATACTTTCAACGAATCGCTCCAGGAAAAATAGTCCCATAGGACTGAGACTGCAGACGTTACTCCTATATACAAAAAGGGAAGCCACGAATTCTCTGGTGATTACCGCCCTGTTAGCCTCACATCATTCAATGTAAAGTTCTGCAGCCAATCATGAGATATGATATCATAGCTTATCTGGAACAACACAACTTAATCAATAATGCACAGCATTAGAAAACGCAGATCATGCCTTACAAATCTCCTTGAATTTCATCATGAATTTGTCGTTCAATCCTCACTGGATTTTCAGGAAGCGTTCGACAAAGTACCCCAAGTTAAGTTGATGCACAAAGTCCGGGTCTTAGGAGTTGCTGGTTGCATAGGATATTGGACAGATGCCTAGTTACTTAATAGGAAGCAGAGTCGCAATGAATGGGGAATCATCACCGTTGTCATCCGTTACTGATGGAGTTCCCCAGGGATCCGTCCTTGGGTCTATACTTTT
Source organism: Panulirus ornatus (assembly GCF_036320965.1). NCBI lineage: Eukaryota > Metazoa > Arthropoda > Malacostraca > Decapoda > Palinuridae > Panulirus > Panulirus ornatus. The sequence goes on from NC_092237.1 coordinate 35,583,364, forward strand.
CATCATTTTTGTAGACAACACAAGGATCGGCAATACCATAGTAACTGAAGAAGATAGCTAAGATTACAAGAGGAGCTAGATAAAATCGTTGAATAGTCTAGTAGATGGCAAATGCAATGCAGCATCAATAAATTTCAGCTGTTACAAACAGGAAACCTAAAAAAAGATTCTATTATGAACTAATGGGCCACAAGATAAAGATCACCCCTATTGTGTGAGGTCTAATGATCACTATCTCCAATAACTTTAGATTCTCACCTGCAATGAAATGAAGCTGCTAAGAAATCAAATAGGGTGTTAGGAATTAGAAACACAAACTTTACATACAAAAGCAAGGATGTGATATTACCATTATACTCAAGTTTAGTCAGACCTCACCTCAAATATACAGAGCAGCTTTGGGCCCCCATTTAAGTGAAAATATTCTTAACTTGGAAGCATTGCAGCGAAGGGCAACTACATTGATTCCCTCCTTGCGTAACAAACCATGTGAGGAAAGACTGCGAGAATTAGACATGTTATCCCCAAGCAAAAGACGTCTCTGGGGCAAATTAATAGAATGTTTCAAAATACTTAAAGGATTTGATAAAGTCGATGTTGAACATTTCTTTACAGTAGAGCAAGCATTACTGACGAGAGGATGTGAACTGAAACTTAGAGGTCACCCAGTTAAACTGGACTGTGAAAAATATCACTTTTTACCATCGGCCTTATTGATGCGAGGAATAAGCTATCAGAAAATATTGTTCAGAAAGGATTACAGAAAGGATTATGGAATTCTTAAAGAGATGAAATATTGCTATAGAAATAAGAGATCGAAAAAGATAACATTACAGACTCTATATGTATGAGATCATTAGCAGATGAAAATAATAGTTAACGGAAGGTCTAGCATAAGGACTAAGTCAAAGACTGCATGTGGATATTAAGTCACTCTCAAGGACTGTGAGAAGTGCTGTGATTTGGGTCGCTTATTGGAGATCTGGGTGGTCCTCACCTCTGTAGATCGTGAATAGGTTGCACATATAGGTTACTGGACGGGTAGGATAAGGATGAAAGTAGATAGACAAACCTTTACCTTTTTTCTTGTCATTCCTTTTACTTGCTTTTATCAATTGCTTCTAATACAATAGAATAACTATCAAGACTAGTAGATCATTGACATAGACGCCATTGATCTCCCTCCTCAATCTCATGATGAGACACTACATAAGCCTCTGAAAACAATGTTTTGAATAACAATTTCATATCATTTGCATATAACAAATAGTAACAAATTCACTAGAATATTGATATCAGAGCAGCTATTACTTATCTATGCCACAAAGCTAGACATGAACCACACATAAAAACTACTGTGTTTGTGAATGATGAATTCCAACTACAGCATATTTAGCTAGTAGTATTTCAATGTGAACTAATGTAGAATATTCATATTTGCAGGTCATGTAATGTAGAATTTGTATTTCCAGGCCGCATTTTTCATTATAGTGTTAGGCTTTGCGATATCAGCGGTTGTTCTTGTTCTGGAGATTATAGTCAGAAGAGTGTAGCAGAACACCATAGTGGCCGACACAGAAAATGTAAGCATTTTCATCGCTTATGTGTTAATGGGTAACTCGTCAATCATGGTGAGACCCATCTATTGTCATGTTTATTTCAAACAAGGTATTACATATAATTAGTTGAAAGTTACCATAAACTCCGTCAAAAAGTATCGAGTAAATATCAGTTTTACCGCCCGATGTCCGAACATACAGGAGGGTGGAAAGCTTTCACAAGAAGGGGTGAATTGGAGCAATATGGTACTCAGGGAACGACAAGCTGTCAATGGACTGAACCAGGGCAAACGACAGTAGCCAAATTTCTTTCCATTAATCTAGGAACCACAAATAATGTACAACTGAAAAACTCGGTAGACCTAATTAAGGAAATACAGGCCAAGAAAACTTAGAGGCAAAAGCTCGTTAGTTTTCACGTTAAAGCACTGTTTATGTATGTCTCGGCAGCGGTCCTCTTCAGGCGATGAAACGACAATTGCAAAACTAAATGATGATATATATATATACATATATATATATATATATATATATATATATATATATATATATATATATATATATATATATATATATATATATATATATATATATAGATTGGGGAAGAGCAGTGCGGTTTCAGAAGTGGTAGAGGATGTGTGGATCAGGTGTTTGCTTTGAAGAATGTATGTGAGAAATACTTAGAAAAGCAAATGGATTTGTATGTAGCATTTATGGATCTGGAGAAGGCATATGATAGAGTTGATAGAGATGCTCTGTGGAAGGTATTAAGAATATATGGTGTGGGAGGCAAGTTGTTAGAAGCAGTGAAAAGTTTTTATCGAGGATGTAAGGCATGTGTACGTGTAGGAAGAGAGGAAAGTGATTGGTTCTCAGTGAATGTAGGTTTGCGGCAGGGGTGTGTGATGTCTCCATGGTTGTTTAATTTGTTTATGGATGGGGTTGTTAGGGAGGTAAATGCAAGAGTCCTGGAAAGAGGGGCAAGTATGAAATCTGTTGGGGATGAGAGAGCTTGGGAAGTGAGTCAGTTGTTGTTCGCTGATGATACAGCGCTGGTGGCTGATTCATGTGAGAAACTGCAGAAGCTGGTGACTGAGTTTGGTAAAGTGTGTGGAAGAAGAAAGTTAAGAGTAAATGTGAATAAGAGCAAGGTTATTAGGTACAGTAGGGTTGAGGGTCAAGTCAATTGGGAGGTGAGTTTGAATGGAGAAAAACTGGAGGAAGTGAAGTGTTTTAGATATCTGGGAGTGGATCTGTCAGCGGATGGAACCATGGAAGCGGAAGTGGATCATAGGGTGGGGGAGGGGGCGAAAATTTTGGGAGCCTTGAAAAATGTGTGGAAGTCGAGAACATTATCTCGGAAAGCAAAAATGGGTATGTTTGAAGGAATAGTGGTTCCAACAATGTTGTATGGTTGCGAGGCGTGGGCTATGGATAGAGTTGTGCGCAGGAGGATGGATGTGCTGGAAATGAGATGTTTGAGGACAATGTGTGGTGTGAGGTGGTTTGATCGAGTAAGTAACGTAAGGGTGAGAGAGATGTGTGGAAATAAAAAGAGCGTGGTTGAGAGAGCAGAAGAGGGTGTTTTGAAATGGTTTGGGCACATGGAGAGAATGAGTGAGGAAAGATTGACCAAGAGGATATATGTGTCGGAGGTGGAGGGAACGAGGAGAAGAGGGAGACCAAATTGGAGGTGGAAAGATGGAGTGAAAAAGATTTTGTGTGATCGGGGCCTGAACATGCAGGAGGGTGAAAGGAGGGCAAGGAATAGAGTGAATTGGAGTGATGTGGTATACAGGGGTTGACGTGCTGTCAGTGGAGTGAATCAAGGCATGTGAAGCGTCTGGGGTAAACCATGGAAAGCTGTGTAGGTATGTATATTTGCGTGTGTGGACGTGTGTATGTACATGTGTATGGGGGGGGGGGTTGGGCCATTTCTTTCGTCTGTTTCCTTGCGCTACCTCGCAAACGCGGGAGACAGCGACAAAGTATAAAAAAAAAAAAAAAAAAAAAAAAAAAAAAAAAAAAAAAAAAAAAAATATATATATATATATATATATATATATATATATTGGGGTGCCTAAATGTGTGCGGATGTAACCAAGATGTGAAAAAAGGAGAGATAGGTAGTATGTTTGAGGAAAGGAACCTGGATGGTTTGGCTCTGAGTGAAACGAAGCTCAAGGGTAAAAGGGAAGAGTGGTTTGGAAATGTCTTGGGAGTAAAGTCAGGGGTTGGTGAGAAGACAAGAGCAAGGGAAGGAGTAGCAATACTCCTGAAACAGGAGTTGTGGGAGTATGTGATAGAATGTAAGAAAGTAAATTCTCGATTAATATGGGTAAAACTGAAAGTTGATGGAGAGAGATGGGTGATTATTGGTGCATATGCACCTGGGCATGAGAAGAAAGATCATGAGAGGCAAGTGTTTTGGGAGCAGCTGAATGAGTGTGTTAGTGGTTTTGATGCACGAGACCGGGTTATAGTGATTGGTGATTTGAATGCAAAGGTGAGTAATGTGGCAGTTGAGGGAATAATTGGTATACATGGGGTGTTCAGTGTTGTAAATGGAAATGGTGAAGAGCTTGTAGATTTATGTGCTGAAAAAGGACTGATGATTGGGAATACCTGCTTTAAAAAGCGAGATATACATAAGTATACTTATGTAAGTAGGAGAGATGGCCAAAGAGCGTTATTGGATTACGTGTTAATTGACAGGCGCGCGAAAGAGAGACTTTTGGATGTTAATGTGCTGAGAGGTGCAACTGGAGGGATGTCTGATCATTATCTTGTGGAGGATAAGGTGAAGATTTGTATGGGTTTTCAGAAAGGAAGAGTGAATGTTGGGGTGAAGAGGGTGGTGAGAGTAAGTGAGCTTGGGAAGGAGACTTGTGTGAGGAAGTACCAGGAGAGACAGAGTACAGAATGGAAAAAGGTGAGAACAATGGAAGTAAGGGGAGTGGGGGAGGAATGGGATGTATTTAGGGAATCAGTGATGGATTGCGCAAAAGATGCTTGTGGCATGAGAAGAGTGGGAGATGGGTTGATTAGAAAGGGTAGTGAGTGGTGGGATGAAGAAGTAAGAGTATTAGTGAAAGAGAAGAGAGAGGCATTTGCACGATTTTTGCAGGGAAAAAATGAAATTGAGTGGGAAATGTATAAAAGAAAGAGACAGGAGATCAAGAGAAAGGTGCAAGAGGTGACAAAAAGGGCAAATGAGAGTTGGGGTGAGAGAGTATCATTAAATTTTAGGGAGAATAAAAAGATGTTCTGGAAGGAGGTAAATAAAGTGCGTAAGACAAGGGAGAAAATGGGAACTTCAGTGAAGGGCGCAAACGGGGAGGTGATAACAAGTAGTGGTGATGTGAGAAGGAGATGGAGTGAGTATTTTGAAGGTTTGTTGAATTTGTTTGATGATAGAGTGGCAGATATAGGGTGTTTTGGTCGAGGTGGTGTGCAAAGTGAGAGGGTTAGGGAAAATGATTTGGTAAACAGAGAAGAGGTAGTAAAAGCTTTAGGGAAGATGAAAGCCGGCAAGGCCGCAGGTTTAGATGATATTGCAGTGGAATTTATTAAAAAAGGGGGTGACTGTATTGTTGACTGGTTGGTAAGGTTATTTAATGTATGTATGACTCATGGTGAAGTGCCTAAGGATTGGCGGAATGCGTGCATAGTGCCATTGTACAGAGGCAAAGGGGATAAGAGTGAGTGCTCATATTACACAGGTATAAGTTTGTTGAGTATTCCTGGTAAATTATATGGGAGGGTATTGATTGAGAGGGTGAAGGCATGTACAGAGCATCAGATTGGGGAAGAGCACCGTGGTTTCAAAAGTGGTAGAGGATGTTTGGATCAGGTGTTTGCTTTGAAGAATGTATGTGAGGAATACTTAGAAAAGCAAATGGATTTGTATGTAGCATTTATGGATCTGGAGAAGGCATATGATAGAGTTGATAGAGATGCTCTGTGGAAGGTATTAAGAATATATGGTGTGGGAGGCAAGTTGTTAGAAGCAGTGAAAAGTTTTTATCGATGATGTAAGGCATGTGTACGTGTAGGAAGAGAGGAAAGTGATTGGTTCTCAGTGAATGTAGGTTTGCAGCAGGGGTGTGTGATGTCTCCATGGTTGTTTAATTTGTTTATGGATGGGGTTGTTAGGGAGGTGAATGCAAGAGTTTTGGAAAGAGGGGCAAGTATGAAGTCTGTTGGGGATGAGAGAGCTTGGGAAGTGAGTCAGATGTTGTTCGCTGATGATACAGCGCTGGTGGCTGATTCATGTGAGAAACTGCAGAAGCTGGTGACTGAGTTTGGTAAAGTGTGTGAAAGAAGAAAGTTAAGAGTAAATGTGAATAATAGAAAGGTTATTAGGTACAGTAGGGTTGAGGGTCAAGTCAATTAGGAGGTGAGTTTGAATGGAGAAAAACTGGAGGAAGTGAAGTGTTTTAGATATCTGGGAGTGGATCTGGCAGCGGATGGAACCATGGAAGCGGAAGTGGATCATAGGCTGGGGGAGGGGGCGAAAATTCTGTGAGCGTTGAAGAATGTGTGGAAGTCGAGAACATTATCTCGGAAAGCAAAAATGGGTATGTTTGAAGGAATAGTGGTTCCAACAATGTTGTATGGTTGCGAGGCGTGGGCTATGGATAGAGATGTGCGCAGGAGGATGGATGTGCTGGAAATGAGATGTTTGAGGACAATGTGTGGTGTGAGGTGGTTTGATCGAGTAAGTAACGTAATTGTAAGAGAGATGTGTGGAAATAAAAAGAGCGTGGTTGAGAGAGATGAGAAGAGGGTGTTTTGAAATGGTTCTGGCACATGGAGAGAATGAGTGAGGAAAGATTGACCAAGAGGATATATGTGTCTGAGGTTGAGGGAACGAGGAGAAGAGGGAGACCAAATTGGAGGTGGAAAGATGGAGTGAAGAAGATTTTGTGTGATCGGGGCCTGAACATGCAGGAGGGTGAAAGGAGGGCAAGGAATACAGTGAATTGGAGCGATGTGGTATACCGGGGTTGACGTGCTGTCAGTGGATTGAATCAGGGCATGTGAAGCGTATTGGGTAAACCATGGAAATCTGTGTAGGTATGTATATTTGCGTGTGTGGACGTATGTATATACATGTGTATGGGGGTGGGTTGGGCCATTTCTTTCGTCTGTTTCCTTGCGCTACCTCGCAAACGCGGGAGACAGCGACAAAGTAAAAAAAAAAAAAAAAAATATATATATATATATATATATATATATATATATATATATGTATATATATATATATATATATATATATATATATATATATATATATATATATATATATATATATAAATATATATATATATATATATATATATATATATATATATATATATATATATATATATATATATATATATATACATATATATATATATATATGTATTTTTTCTTTTTTTTTGCTTTGTCGCTGTCTTCCGCGTTTGAGGTAGCGCAAGGAAACAGACGAAAGAAATGGCCCAACCCACCCCTATACACATGCCTTGATTCAATCCACTAACAGCACGTCAACCCCGGTATACCACATCGCTACATTTCACTCTATTCTTTGCCCTCCTTTCACCCTCCTGCATGTTCAGGCCACGGTCACACAAAATCTTTTTCACTCCATCTTTCCACCTCCAATTTGGTCTCCCTATTCTCCTCGTTCCCTCCACCTCCGACACATATATCCTCTTGCTCAATCTTTTCTCACTCATTCTCTCCATGTGACCAAACCATTTCAAAACACCCTCTCCTGCTCTCTCAACCACGCTCTTTTTATTTCCACACATCTCTCTTACCCTTACGTTACTTACTCGATCAAACCACCTCACACCACATATTGTCCTCAAACATCTCATTTCCAGCACATCCATCCTCCTGCGCACAACTCTATCCATAGTCCACGCCTCGCAACCATACAACATTGTTGGAACCACTATTCCTTCAAACATACCCATTTTTGCTCTCCGAGATAATGTTCTCGACTTCCACAAATTCTTCAAGGCTCCCAGAATTTTCGCCCCCTCCCCCACCCTATGATCCACTTCCGCTTCCATGGTTCCATCCGCTGCCAGATACACTCCCAGATATCTAAAACACTTCACTTCCTCCAGTTTTTCTCCATTCAAACTCACCTCCCAATTGACTTGACCCTCAACCCTACTGTACCTAATAACCTTGCTCTTATTCACATTTACTCTTAACTTTCTTCTTTCACACACTTTACCAAACTCAGTCACCAGCTTCTGCAGTTTCTCACATGAATCAGCCACCAGCGCTGTATCATCAGCGAACAACAACTGACTTACTTCCCAAGCTCTCTCATCCCCAACAGACTTCATACTTGCCCCTCCTTCCAAAACTCTTGCATTCACCTCCCTAACAACCCCATCCATAAACAAATTAAACAACCATGGAGACATCACACACCCCAACCGCAAACCTACATTCACTGAGAACCAATCACTTTCCTCTCTTTCTACACGTACACTTGCCTTACATCCTCGATAAAAACTTTTCACTGCTTCTAACAACTTGCCTCCCACACCATATATTCTTAATACCTTCCACAGAGCATCTCTATCAACTCTATCATATGCCTTCTCCAGATCCATAAATGCTACATACAAATCCATTTGCTTTTCTAAGTATTTCTCACATACATTCTTCAAAGCAAACACCTGATCCACACATCCTCTACCACTTCTGAAACCACACTGCTCTTCCCCAATCTGATGCTCTGTACATGCCTTCACCCTCTCAATCAATACCGTCCCATATAATTTGCCAGGAATACTCAAGAAACTTATACCTCTGTAATTTGAGCACTCACTCTTATCCCCTTTGCCTTTGTACAATGGCACTATGCACGCATTCCGCCAATCCTCAGGCACCTCACCATGAGTCATACATACATTAAATAACCTTACCAACCAGTCAATAATACAGTCACCCTCTTTTTAAATAAATTCCACTGCAATACCATCCAAACCTGCTGCCTTGCCGGCTCTCATCTTCCGCCAAGATTTTACTACCTCTTCTCTGTTTACCAAATCATTTTCCCTAACCCTCTCACTTTGCACACCACCTCGACCAAAACACCCTATATTTGCCACTCTATAATCAAACATATTCAACAAACCTTCAAAATACTCACTCCATCTCCTTCTCACATCACCACTACTTGTTATCACCTCCCCATTTGCGCCCTTCGCTGAAGTTCCCATTTGCTCCCTTGTCTTACGCACTTTATTTACCTCCTTCCAGAACATCTTTTTATTTTCCCTGAAATTTAATGATACTCTCTCATCACAACTCTCATTTGCCCTCTTTCTCACCTCTTACACCTTTCTCTTGACCTCCTGTCTCTTTCTTTTATACATCTCCCACTCAATTGCATTTTTTCCCTGCAAAAATCGTCCAAATGCCTCTCTCTTCTGTTTCACTAAAAATCTTACTTCTTCATCCCACCACTCACTACCCTTTCTAATCAACCCAACTCCCACTCTTCTCATGCCACAAGCATCTTTTGCGCAATCCATCCCTGATTCCCTAAATACATCCCATTCCTCCCCCACTCCCCTTACTTCCATTGTTCTTACCTTTTTCCATTCTGTACTCACTTACTCTCACCACCCTCTTCACCCCAAAATTCACTCTTCTTTTCTGAAAACCCATACAAATCTTCACCTTAGCCTCCACAAGATAATGATCAGACATCCCGCCAGTTGCACCTCTCAGCACATTAACATCCAAAAGTCTCTCTTTCGCGCGCCTGTCAATTAACACCTAATCCAATAACGCTCTCTGGCCATCTCTTCTACTTACATACGTATACTTAAGTATATCTCGCTTTTTAAACCATGTATTCCCAATCACCAGTCCTTTTTCAGCACATAAATCTAAAAGCTCTTCACCATTTCCATTTACAACACTGAACACCCCATGTATACCAATTATTCCCTCAACTGCCACATTACTCACCTTTGCATTCAAATCAATACATACATATATTTTTTTTTTTTTTACTTTGTCGCTGTCTCCCGCGTTTGCGAGGTAGCGCAAGGAAACAGACGAAAGAAAATGGCCCAACCCACCCCCATACACATGCATACACATACGTCCACACACGCAAATATACATACCTACACGCTTCACATTCAATCCACTGACAGCACGTCAACCCCGGTATACCACATCACTCCAATTCACTCTATTCCTTGCCCTCCCTTCACCCTCCTGTATGTTCAGGCCCCGATCACACAAAATCTTTTTCACTCCATCTTTCCACCTCCAATTTGGTCTCCCTCTTCTCCTCGTTCCCTTCACCTCCGACACATATATCCTCTTGGTCAATCTTTCCTCACACATTCTCTCCATGTGCCCAAACCATTTCAAAACACCATCTTCTGCTCTCTCAACCACGCTCTTTTTATTTCCACACATCTCTCTTACCCTTACGTTACTTACTCGATCAAACCACCTCACACCACACACTGTCCTCAAACATATCATTTCCAGCACATCCATCCTCCTGCGCACAACTCCATCCATAGCCCACGCCTCGCAACCATACAACATTGTTGGAACCACTATTCCTTCAAACATACCCATTTTTGCTTTCCGAGATGATGTTCTCGATTTCCACACATTCTTCAAGGCTCCCAGAATTTTCGCCCCCTCCCCCACCCTATGATCCACTTCCGCTTCCATGGTTCCATCCGCTGCGAGATCCACTCCCAGATATCTAAAACACTTCACTTCCTCCAGTTTTTCTCCATTCAAACTCACCTCCCAATTGACTTGACCCTCAACCCTACTGTACCTAATAACCTTGCTCTTATTTACATTTACTCTTAACTTTCTTCTTCCACACACTTTACCAAACTCAGTCACCACCTTCTGCAGTTTCTCACATGAATCAGCCACAAGCGCTGTATCATCACCGAACAACAACTGACTCACTTCACAAGCTCTCTCATCCCCAACAGACTTCATACTTGCCCCTCTTTCCAAAACTCTTGCATTCATCTCCCTAACAACCCCATCCATAAACAAATTATACAACCATGGAGACATCACACACCCCTACCGTAAACGTACATTCACTGAGAACCAATCACTTTCCTCTCTTCCTACACGTACACATGCCTTACATCCTCGATAAAAACTTTTCACTGCTTCTAACAACTTGCCTCCCACACCATATATTCTTAATACCTTCCACAGAGCATCTCTATCAACTCTATCATATGCCTTCTCCAGATCCATAAATGCTACATACAAATCCATTTGCTTTTCTAAGTATTTCTCACATACATTCTTCAAAGCAAACACCTGATCCACACATCCTCTACCACTTCTGAAACCACACTGCTCTTCCCCAATCTGATGCTCTGTACATGCCTTCACCCTCTCAATCAATACCGTCCCATATAATTTGCCAGGAATACTCAAGAAACTTATACCTCTGTAATTTGAGCACTCACTCTTATCCCCTTTGCCTTTGTACAATGGCACTATGCACGCATTCCGCCAATCCTCAGGCACCTCACCATGAGTCATACATACATTAAATAACCTTACCAACCAGTCAATAATACAGTCACCCTCTTTTTAAATAAATTCCACTGCAATACCATCCAAACCTGCTGCCTTGCCGGCTCTCATCTTCCGCCAAGATTTTACTACCTCTTCTCTGTTTACCAAATCATTTTCCCTAACCCTCTCACTTTGCACACCACCTCGACCAAAACACCCTATATTTGCCACTCTATAATCAAACATATCAACAAACCTTCAAAATACTCACTCCATCTCCTTCTCACATCACCACTACTTGTTATCACCTCCCCATTTGCGCCCTTCGCTGAAGTTCCCATTTGCTCCCTTGTCTTACGCACTTTATTTACCTCCTTCCAGAACATCTTTTTATTTTCCCTGAAATTTAATGATACTCTCTCATCACAACTCTCATTTGCCCTCTTTCTCACCTCTTACACCTTTCTCTTGACCTCCTGTCTCTTTCTTTTATACATCTCCCACTCAATTGCATTTTTTCCCTGCAAAAATCGTCCAAATGCCTCTCTCTTCTGTTTCACTAAAAATCTTACTTCTTCATCCCCCCACTCACTACCCTTTCTAATCAACCCAACTCCCACTCTTCTCATGCCACAAGCATCTTTTGCGCAATCCATCCTGATTCCCTAAATACATCCCATTCCTCCCCCACTCCCCTTACTTCCATTGTTCTTACCTTTTTCCATTCTGTACTCACTTACTCTCACCACCCTCTTCACCCCAAAATTCACTCTTCTTTTCTGAAAACCCATACAAATCTTCACCTTAGCCTCCACAAGATAATGATCAGACATCCCGCCAGTTGCACCTCTCAGCACATTAACATCCAAAAGTCTCTCTTTCGCGCGCCTGTCAATTAACACCTAATCCAATAACGCTCTCTGGCCATCTCTTCTACTTACATACGTATACTTAAGTATATCTCGCTTTTTAAACCATGTATTCCCAATCACCAGTCCTTTTTCAGCACATAAATCTAAAAGCTCTTCACCATTTCCATTTACAACACTGAACACCCCATGTATACCAATTATTCCCTCAACTGCCACATTACTCACCTTTGCATTCAAATCAATACATACATATATTTTTTTTTTTTTTACTTTGTCGCTGTCTCCCGCGTTTGCGAGGTAGCGCAAGGAAACAGACGAAAGAAAATGGCCCAACCCACCCCCATACACATGCATACACATACGTCCACACACGCAAATATACATACCTACACGCTTCACATGCCCTGATTCAATCCACTGACAGCACGTCAACCCCGGTATACCACATCACTCCAATTCACTCTATTCCTTGCCCTCCCTTCACCCTCCTGTATGTTCAGGCCCCGATCACACAAAATCTTTTTCACTCCATCTTTCCACCTCCAATTTGGTCTCCCTCTTCTCCTCGTTCCCTTCACCTCCGACACATATATCCTCTTGGTCAATCTTTCCTCACACATTCTCTCCATGTGCCCAAACCATTTCAAAACACCATCTTCTGCTCTCTCAACCACGCTCTTTTTATTTCCACACATCTCTCTTACCCTTACGTTACTTACTCGATCAAACCACCTCACACCACACACTGTCCTCAAACATATCATTTCCAGCACATCCATCCTCCTGCGCACAACTCCATCCATAGCCCACGCCTCGCAACCATACAACATTGTTGGAACCACTATTCCTTCAAACATACCCATTTTTGCTTTCCGAGATGATGTTCTCGATTTCCACACATTCTTCAAGGCTCCCAGAATTTTCGCCCCCTCCCCACCCTATGATCCACTTCCGCTTCCATGGTTCCATCCGCTGCGAGATCCACTCCCAGATATCTAAAACACTTCACTTCCTCCAGTTTTTCTCCATTCAAACTCACCTCCCAATTGACTTGACCCTCAACCCTACTGTACCTAATAACCTTGCTCTTATTTACATTTACTCTTAACTTTCTTCTTCCACACACTTTACCAAACTCAGTCACCACCTTCTGCAGTTTCTCACATGAATCAGCCACAAGCGCTGTATCATCACCGAACAACAACTGACTCACTTCACAAGCTCTCTCATCCCCAACAGACTTCATACTTGCCCCTCTTTCCAAAACTCTTGCATTCATCTCCTAACAACCCCATCCATAAACAAATTATACAACCATGGAGACATCACACACCCCTACCGTAAACGTACATTCACTGAGAACCAATCACTTTCCTCTCTTCCTACACGTACACATGCCTTACATCCTCGATAAAAACTTTTCACTGCTTCTAACAACTTGCCTCCCACACCATATATTCTTAATACCTTCCACAGAGCATCTCTATCAACTCTATCATATGCCTTCTCCAGATCCGTAAATGCTACATACAAATCCATTTGCTTTTCTAAGTATTTCTCACATACATTCTTCAAAGCAAACACCTGATACACACATCCTCTACCACTTCTGAAACCACACTGCTCTTCCCCAATCTGATGCTCTGTACATGCCTTCACCCTCTCAATCAATATATATATATAAAATATATATATATATATATATATATATATATATATATATATATATATATATATATATATATATATATATATATATATATATATATATATATATATATATATATATATATATATATATATATATATATATATATATATATATATATATATATATGCATATATATATATATATATATATATATATATATATATATATATATATATATATATATATATATATATATATATATATATATATATATATATATATATATATATATATAAACCACTCTATATATATATATATATATATATATATATATATATATATATATATATATATATATATATATATATATATATATATATATATATATATATATATATATATATATATATATATATATATATATATATATATATATATATATATATATATATATAAGCTCAAGGGGAAGAGTGGTTTGGAAATGTCTTGTGAGTAAAGTCAGGGGTTACTGAGAGGACAAACGCAAGGAAAGGAGTAGCAGTACTCCTGAAACATGAGTTGTGCGAGTATGTGATAGAATGTAAAAAATTAAATTCTCGATTAATATGGGTAAAACTCAAAGTTGATGAGGAGAGATGGGTGATTATTGGTGCATATGCACCTGGGCATGAGAAGAAAGATCATGAGAGGCAAGTGTTTGGGAGCAGCTCAATGAGTGTGTTAGTGGTTTTGATGCACGAGACCGGGTTATAGTGATGGGTGATTTGAATGCAAAGGTGAGTAATGTTATATATATATATAAAGCAAAATGGATATAAATGAATATATATATTAATATGTATTTATATATATATATATATATATATATATATATATATATATATATATATATATATATATATATATATATATATATATATATATATATATATATATATATATATATATATATATATATATATATATATAAATACATATTAATATATATATTCATTTATATCCATTTTGCTTTGTCGGTGTCTCCTACGTTAGCGAGGTAGCGCAAGGAAACAGACAAAAGAATTGCCCAACCCACTGACGTACAAATGTATATACATACACGTCCACACACGCAAATATACATACGTATACATCTCAATGTATACAAATATATATACACACAGACATATGCATATATACACATGCACATAATTCATACTGTCTGCCTTCATTCATTTCTATTCATTTCAACCCCCTCCCCCCTAATGTGCACGAGGTAGCGCCAGGAATACAACAAAGGCCACATTCGTTCACACTCAGTCTCTTGTTGTCATGTAAGAATGCACCGAAACCACAGCTCCCTTTCCACATCCAATCCCCACAGAACTTTCCATGGTTTACCCCAGACTATTCACATGCCCTGGTTCAATCCATTGACAGTACGTCGACCCCGGTATATCACATCGTTCCAATTCACTCCATCCCTTGCGCGCCTTTAACCCTCCTGCATGTTCAGGCCCGATAACTGAAAATCTTTTACACTCCTTCTTTCCACCTCCAATTTGGTCTCCCACTTCTCGTTCCTTCCACCTCTGACACATATATCCTCTTGGTCAATCTTTCCTAATTCATTCTCTCCATATCACCAAACCATTTCAAAACACCCTCTCATTCTCTAGCAGCCACACTCTTTTTATCACCACACATCTCTCTTACCCTATCATTACTTACTCGATCAAACCACCTCACACCACATATTGTCCTCAAACATCTCATTTCCAGCACATCCACCTTCCTCCGCACAACTCTATCCATAGCCCACGCCTCGCAACTATACAACATTGTGTAAACCACTTATCCTTCAAACATACCTATTTTTGCTTTCCATGATAATTTTCCTGACTTCCACACATTCTTCAAGGTTCCCAGAATTTTCGTCCCCTCCCGCACCCTATGATTCACTTGTGCTTCCATGGTTCCATCCGCTGCCAGATCCACTCCCTGATATCTAAAACACTTCACTGCCTCCAGTGTTTCTCCATTCAAACTTCCCTCGTAATTGACTTGACCCTCAACACTACTGTACCAAATAACCGTGCTCTTATTTACATTTATTCTACACTTTCTTCTTTCACACACTTTACCATACTCAGTCACCAGCTTCTGCAGTTTCTCACATGAAGTAGCCACCAGCGCTGTATCATCGGCTAACAACAGATGACTCACTTCCCAAGCCCTCTCATCGACAACAGACTGCATACTTGCCCCTCTTTCCCTCTTGCATTTACGTACCTAACAACCCCATCCATAAACATATTAAACAATCATGGAGACATCATACACTACTGCCGCAAACCTACATTCACTGAGAACCAATCACTTTCCTCTCTTCCTAAACGTACACATGCCTTACATCCTCGATAAAACTTTTCACTGTTTCTAAGAACTTGCCTCCCACACCATATATTCTTAATACCTTCCACAGACCTTGTCTATCAACTCTATCATATGCCTTCTCCAGATCCATAAATGCTACATACAAATCCAATTTGCTTTTCTAAGTATTTCTCACATACATTCATCAGAGCAAACACCTGATCCACACATCCTCTACCACTTTTGAAACCACGCTGCTCTTACCCTATCTGATGCTCCGTACATGACTTTATCCTCTCAGTCAATACCCTCCCACATAATTTTCTAGAAATACTCAACAAACTTATACCTCTGTAATTTGAGCACTCACTCTTATCCCCTTTGCCTTTGTACAATGACACCATGCAAATATTCCCTTAATCCTCAGGCACATCACCATGAATCATATATACATTAAATAACCTTACCAACCAGTCAACAATACTGTCACCCCTTTTTTAATAAATTCCACTGCAATACCATCCAAACCCGCTGCCTTGCCGGCTTTCATCTTCCGCAAAGCTTTTACAAACCTTTCTCTGTTGACCAAATCATTTTCCCTAATCCTCTCACTTTACAGACCACCTCCACCAAAACACCCTATATCTGCCACTCTATCATCAACCACATTCAACAAACCTACAAAATACTCACTCCATCTTCTTTTCACATCACCACTACCTGTTCTCACCTCTCCATTTTCCCCCTTCACTGAAGTTCCCTTTTGCTCCCTTCTCTTACGTACTTTATTTACCTCCTTCCAAACCATCTTTTTATTCTCGCTAGAATTTAATGATAATCTTTCATCCCAACTCTCATTTGCCTTCTTTTTCACCTCTTGCACCCTTCTCTTCACCTCGTGCCTCTTTCTTTTATACATCTCCCACTCATTTGAAATTTATCCTTACAAAAATCGTCAAAATGTCTCTCTTTTCTCTTTCATAAATAGTCTTACTTCTTCATCCCACCACTCACTACCCTCTCTAATCTGCCTACCTCCCACACTTCTCATGCCACAAGCATCTTTTGCGCAAGCTAGCACTGCTTCCCTAAATACATCCCATTCCTCCCCTACTCCCCTTACGTATTTTGTTCTCACCTTTTTCCATTCTTTACTCAGTCTCTGCTGGTACTTCCTCACACAAGTCTCCTTCCCAAGCTCACTTACTCTCACCACCCTATTCACCCCAACATTCTCTCTTCTTTTCTGAAAACCTCTACAAATCTTCACCTTCGCCTCCACAAGATAATGATCAGACATCCCTCCAGTTGCACTTCTTAGTACATTAACATCCAAAAGTCTCTCTTTCACGAGCTTATCAATTAACACGTAATCCAATAACTCTCTCTGGGTATCTCTCCTACTTACATACGTATACTTACGTGTATCTCTATTTTTAAACCAGGTAATCCAAATCACCAGTCCTTTTTTAGCACATAAATCTACATGCGCTTCACCATTTCCATTTACAAGTCAGAACACCCCATGTATATCAATTATTCCCTCAGTTGCCACATTACTCATCTTTGCATTCAAATCACCCATCATTATAACCCAGTCTCGTGCATCAAATCCAGTAATACACTCATTCACGTAC
This sequence comes from Panulirus ornatus, assembly GCF_036320965.1. Taxonomy (NCBI): domain Eukaryota; kingdom Metazoa; phylum Arthropoda; class Malacostraca; order Decapoda; family Palinuridae; genus Panulirus; species Panulirus ornatus. The sequence continues at coordinate 35,600,990 of NC_092237.1, forward strand.
TCCCAAAACACTTTCCTCTCATGATCTTTCTTCTCATGCTCAGGTACATATGCACCAATAATCACCCATCTCTCTCCATCAACTTTCAGTTTTACCCATATCAATATAGAATTTACTTTCTTACACACAATCACATACTCTCACCACTACTGTTTCAAGAGAAGTGCTACTACTTCCCTTGCTCTTGTCCTCTCACTAAACCCTGACTTTACTACCAAGACATTCCCAAACCACTATTCCCTTTTAACCTTGAGCTTCGTTTCACTTAGAGCCAAAACATCCAGGTTCCTTTCCTCAAACATACAACCGATCTCTTCTCTTTTCTAATCTTAGTTAAATCCACACACGTTTAGACACCTCAATCTGTGCCTTCGAGGAGGATGAGTTCTTCCCGAGTGCCTCCTTCTTCTGTTTCCCCTTTTAGAAAGTTGAAATACAAGGAGTGAAGGGTTTCTAGCCCCCCCGCTTCAGTCCCCTTTAGTCGCCTTCTACGACACGTGAGGAATGCGTGGGGAGTATTCTTTCTCCCCTATATATATATATATATATATATATATATATATATATATATATATATATATATATATATATATATATATATATATATATATATATATTGTTTCTTCTTTTTTTTTTGCTTTGTCGCTGTCTCCCGCGTTTGCGAGGTAGCGCAAGGAAACAGACGAAAGAAATGGCCCAACCCACCACCATACACATGCCTTGATTCAATCCACTGACAGCACGTCAACCCCGGTATACCACATCGCTCCAATTCACTCTATTCCTTGCCCTCCTTTCACCCTCCTGCATGTTCAGGCCCCGATCACACAAAATCTTTTTCACTCCATCTTTCCACCTCCAATTTGGTCTCCCTCTTCTCCTCGTTCCCTCCACCTCCGACACATATATCCTCTTGGTCAATCTTTCCTCACTCATTCTCTCCATGTGCCCAAACCACTTCAAAACACCCTCTTCTGCTCTCTCAACCACGCTCTTTTTATTTCAACACATCTCTCTTACCCTTACGTTACTCACTCGATCAAACCACCTCACACCACACATTGTCCTCAAACATCTCATTTCCAGCACATCCATCCTCCTGCGCACAACTCTATCCATAGCCCACGCCTCGCAACCATACAACATTGTTGGAACCACTATTCCTTCAAACATACCCATTTTTGCTTTCCGAGATAATGTTCTCGACTTCCACACATTCTTCAAGGCCCCCAGAATTTTCGCCCCCTCCCCCACCCTATGATCCACTTCCGCTTCCATGTTTCCATCCGCTGCCAGATCCACTCCCAGATATCTAAAACACTTCACTTCCTCCAGTTTTTCTCCATTCAAACTCACCTCCCAATTGACTTGACCCTCAACCCTACTGTACCTAATAACCTTCCTCTTATTCACATTTACTCTTAACTTTCTTCTTCCACACACTTTACCAAACTCAGTCACCAGCTTCTGCAGTTTCTCACATGAATCAGCCACCAGCGCTGTATCATCAGCGAACAACAACTGACTCATTTCCCCAGCTCTCTCATCCCCAACAGACTTCATACTTGCCCCTCTTTCCAAAACTCTTGCATTTACCTCCCTAACAACCCCATCCATAAACAAATTAAACAACCATGGAGACATCACACACCCCTACCGCAAACCTACATTCACTGAGAACCAATCACTTTCCTCTCTTCCTACACGTACACATGCCTTACATCCTCGATAAAAACTTTTCACTGCTTCTAACAACTTTCCTCCTACACCATATATTCTTAATACCTTCCACAGAGCATCTCTATCAACTCTATCATATGCCTTCTCCAGATCCATAAATGCTACAAACAAATCCATTTGCTTTTCTAAGTATTTCTCACATACATTCTTCAAAGCAAACACCTGATCCACACATCCTCTACCACTTCTGAAACCACACTGCTCTTCCCCAATCTGATGCTCTGTACATGCCTTCACCCTCTCAATCAATACCCTCCCATAAAATTTGCCAGGAATACTCAACAAACTTATACCTCTGTAATTTGAGCACTCACTCTTATCCCCTTTGCCTTTGTACAATGGCACTATGCACGCATTCCGCCAATCCTCAGGCACCTCACCATGAGTCATACATACATTAAATAACCTTACCAACCAGTCAACAATACAGTCACCCCTTTTTTAATAAATTCCACTGCAATATATATATATATATATATATATATATATATATATATATATATATATATATATATATATATATATATATATATATATATATATATATATATATGACATGTTTTGGATATATATATATATATATATATATATATATATATATATATATATATATATATAACCCCGGTACACCACATCGATCCAATTCACTCTATTCCTTGCCCTCCTTTTACCCTCCTGCATGTTCAGGCCCCGATCACACAAAATCTTTTTCACTCCTTCTTTCCACCTCCAATTTGGTCTCCCACTTCTCGTTCCCTCCACCTCCGACATATATATCCTCTTGGTCAATCTTTCCTCACTCATTCTCTCCATGTGCTCAAACCATTTCAAAACACCCTCTTCTGCTCTCTCAACCACGCTCTTTTTATTTCCACACATCCCTCTTACCCTTACGTTACTTACTCGATCAAACCACCTCACACCACACATTGTCCTCAAACATCTCATTTCCAGCACATCCACCCTCCTGCGCACCACTCTATCCATAGCCCACGCCTCGCAACCATACAACATTGTTGGAACCACTATTCCTTCAAACATACCCATTTTTGCTTTCCGAGATGATGTTCTCGACTTCCACACATTCTTCAAGGCTCCCAGGATTTTTGCCCCCTTCCCCACCCTATGATCCACTTCCGCTTCTATGGTTCCATCCGCTGCCAGATTCACCCACAGATATCTAAAACACTTTACTTCCTCCAGTTTTTCTTCATTAAAACTTACCTCCCAACTGACTTGACCCTCAACCCTACTGTACCTTATAACCTTGCTCTTATTCACATTTACTCTTAACTTTCTTCTTTCACACACTTTACCAAACTCAGTCACCAGCTTCTGCAGTTTCTCACATGAATCAGCCACCAGCGCTGTATCATCAGCGAACAACAACTGACTCACTTCCCAAGCTCTCTCATCCATAACAGACTTCATACTTGCCCCTCTTTCCAAAACTCTTGCATTCACTTCCCTAACAACCCCATCCATAAACAATATCAAAAATTTTTTCCTTTTTCTTTTTTTTTAAAAATGATAAAGATGGAAAGCAAAAAGGTGTCTCTCATAAATGTATTGGAAAAGTTGAGGTCCAGATAAATTTTTGGTCTGTCAAGGCTTTATTATGGCGGATGACCAACTACCTACCCTCATGTATCCAAGATATGGTTGTACTTTGTGTAATGAGGAAAATTACACATAAGCCAATATTCCTGTTTCATGATAAGAGAGGTGGACCAGGCAGTATGATACAGTGGTTAAATTGATGAAAACTACTATTAACGTTTGTGTAAATAAATTATACATTTCCCTTTTCCATAGCCAGAGGTTAAACAATTATGTGACATTCATTTTTTCATTTCATTTCAAGCTAGAAGTTTCAGTTTTCTAGATCATTTCTTACATTTTTCATATGTATATATATGTATATATTTGTATATGTGCGTATGTATGTGTATATATATATATATATATATATATATATATATATATATATATATATATATATATATATATATATATCATCCCTGGGGATAGGGGTGAAAAAATACTTCCCACGCATTCCTCGCGTGTCGTAGAAGGCGACTAGAGGGGACGGGAGCGGTGGGCCACAAATCCACCCTTCCTTGTATTTTTTAACTTTCTAAAATAGGAAACAGATATATATATATATATATATATATATATATATATATATATATATATATATATATATATATATATATATATATATATATATATATATATATTTTCTTTCAAGCTATTCGCCATTTCCTGCCTTAGGAAGGTAGCGTTAAGAACGGAGGACTGGGCCTCTGAGGGAATATCCTCACCTGGCCTCGTTTTGTGTTCCTTCTTTTGGAAAAATAAAAAAAAAAAAAAAGACGGGAGGATTTCCTACACCCCGCTCCCTCTCCTTTTAGTCGCCTTCTGCAACATGTAGGGAATACGTGGGAAGTGTTCTCGCTCCCCTATCCCCAGGGATAATATATATATATATATATATATATATATATATATATATATATATATATATATATATATATATATATATATTTTTTTTTTTATTTTATACTTTGTCGCTGTCTCCCGCGTTTGCGAGGTAGCGCAAGGAAACAGACGAAAGAAATGGCCCAACCCCCCCCATACACATGTACATACACACGTCCACACACGGAAATATACATACCTACACAGCTTTCCATGGTTTACCCCGGACGCTTCACAAGTCTTGATTCAATCCACTGACAGCACGTCAACCCCTGTATACCACATCGCTCCAATTCACTCTATTCCTTGCCCTCCTTTCACCCTCCTGCATGTTCAGGCCCCGATCACACAAAATCCTTTTCACTCCATCTTTCCACCTCCAATTTGGTTTCCCTCTTTTCCTCGTTCCCTCCACCTCCGACACATATATCCTCTTGGTCAATCTTTCCTCACTCATTCTCTCCATGTGCCCAAACCATTTCAAAACACCCTCTTCTGCTCTCTCAACCACGCTCTTTTTATTTCCACACATCTCTCTTACCCTTACGTTACTTACTCAATCAAACCACCTCACACCACACAATGTCCTCAAACATCTCATTTCCAGCACATCCATCCTCCTGCGCACAACTCTATCCATAGCCCACGCCTCGCAACCATACAACATTGTTGGAACTACTATTCCTTCAAACATACCCATTTTTGCTTTCCGGGATAATGTTCTCGACTTCCACACATTTTTCAAGGCTCCCAAAATTTTCGCCCCCTCCCCCACCCTATGATCCACTTCCGCTTCCATGGTTCCATCCGCTGACAGATCCACTCCCAGATATCTAAAACACTTCACTTCCTCCAGTTTTTCACCATTCAAACTCACCTCCCAATTGACTTGACCCTCAACCCTACTGTACCTAATAACCTTGCTCTTATTCACATTTACTCTTAACTTTCTTCTTCCACACACTTTACCAAACTCCGTCACCAGCTTCTGCAGTTTCTCACATGAATCCGCCACCAGCGCTGTATCATCAGCGAACAACAACTCACTCACTTCCCAAGCTCTCTCATCCCCAACAGACTTCATACTTGCCCCTCTTTCCAAGACTCTTGCATTTACCTCCCTAACATTACCATCCATAAACAAATTAAACAACCATGGAGACATCACACACCCCTGCCGCAAACCTACATTCACTGAGAACCAATCACTTTCCTCTCTTCCTACACGTACACATGCCTTACATCCTCGATAAAAACTTTTCACTGCTTCTAACAACTTGCCTCCCACACCATATATTCTTAATACCTTCCACAGAGCATCTCTATCAACTCTATCATATGCCTTCTCCAGATCCATAAATGCTACATACAAATCCATTTGCTTTTCTAAGTATTTCTCACATACATTCTTCAAAGCAAACACCTGATCCACACATCCTCTACCACTTCTGAAACCACACTGCTCTTCCCCAATCTGATGCTCTGTACATGCCTTCACCCTCTCAATCAATACCCTCCCATATAATTTACCAGGAATACTCAACAAACTTATACCTCTGTAATTTGAGCACTCACTCTTATCCCCTTTGCCTTTGTACAATGGCACTATGCACGCATTCCGCCAATCCTCAGGCACCTCACCATGAGTCATACATACATTAAATAACCTTACCAACCAGTCAACAATACAGTCACCCCCTTTTTTAATAAATTCCACTGCAATACCATCCAAACCTGCTGCCTTGCCGGCTTTCATCTTCCGCAAAGCTTTTACTACCTCTTCTCTGTTTACCAAATCATTTTCCCTAACCCTCTCACTTTGCACACCACCTCGACCCAAACACCCTATATCTGCCACTCTGTCATCAGACACATTCAACAAACCTTCAAAATACTCATTCCATCTCCTTCTCACATCACCACTACTTGTTATCACCTCCCCATTTACGCCCTTCACTGAAGTTCCCATTTGCTCCCTTGTCTTACGCAACCTATTTACCTCTTTCCAGAACATCTTTTTATTCTCCCTAAAATTTACTGATAGTCTCTCACCCCAACTCTCATTTGCCCTTTTTTCACCTCTTGCACCTTTTTCTTGACCTCCTGTCTCTTTCTTTTATACTTCTCCCACTCAATTCCATTTTTTCCCTGAAAAAATCGTCCAAATGCCTCTCTCTTCTCTTTCACTAATACTCTTACTTCTTCATCCCACCACTCACTACAATTTCTAAACAGCCCACCTCCCACTCTTCTCATGCCACAAGCATGTTTTGCGCAATCCAGAACTGATTCCCTAAATACATCCCATTCCTCACCCACTCCCCTTATTTCCATTCTTCTCATCTTTTTCCATTCTGTACTCAGTCTCTCCTGGTACTTCCTCACACAAGTCTCCTTCCCAAGCTCACTTACTCTCACCGCCCTCTTCATCCCAACATTCAATCTTCTTTTCTGAAAACCTATACAAATCTTCACCTTAGCCTTCACATATATATATATATATATATATATATATATATATATATATATATATATATATATATATATATATATATATATATATATATATATATATATATATATATATATACATATATATATATATATATATATATATATATATATATATATATATATATATATATATATATATATATATATATATATATATATATATATATATATATATATATATATATATATATATATATATATATATATATATATATATATATATATATATATATATATGTATATATATATATATATATATATATATATATATATATATATATATATATATATATATATATATATATATATATATATATATATATATATATATATATATATATATATATATATATATATATATATATATATATATATATATATATATATATATATATATATATATATATATATATATGTATATATATATATATATATATATATATATATATATATATATATATATATATATATGTATATATATATTTCTTTTATACATCTCCCACTCTATTGCATTTTTTCCCTGCAAAAATCGTCCAATTGCCTCTCTCTTCGCTTTCACTAATAATCTTACTTCTTCATCCCACCACTCACTACCCTTTCTAATCAACCCACCTCCCACTCTTCTCATGCCACAAGCATCTTTTGCGCAATCCATCACTGATTCCCTAAATACATCCCATTCCTCCCCCACTCCCCTTATTTCCATTCTTCTCACCTTTTTCCATTCTGTACTCAGTCTCTCCTGGTACTTCCTCACACAAGTCTCCTTCCCAAGCTCACTTACTCTCACCACCCTCTTCACCCCAACATTCAATCTTCTTTTCTGAAAACCTATACAAATCTTAACCTTAGCCTTCACAACATAATGATCAGACATCCCTCCAGTTGCACCTCTCAGCACATTAACATCCAAAAGTCTCTCTTTCGCGCGCCTGTCAATTAACACGTAATCCAATAACGCTCTCTGGCCATCTCTCCCACTTACATACGTATACTTATGTACATCTCGCTTTTTAAACCAGGTATTCCCAATCACCAGTTCTTTTTTAGCACATAAATCTACAAGCTCTTCACCATTTCCATTTACAACACTGAACACCCCATGTATACCAATTATTCCCTCAACTGCCACATTACTCACCTTTGCATTCAAATCATACATCACTATAACCCGGACTCGTGCATCAAAACCACTAACACACTCATTCAGCTGCTCCCAAAACACTTGCCTCTCATGATCTTTCTTCTCATGCCCAGGTGCATATGCACCAATAATCACCCATCTCTCTCCATCAACTTTCAGTTTTACACATATTAATCGAGAATTTACTTTCTTAAATTGTATCACATACTCCCACTACTCCTGTTTCAGGAGTACTGCTACTCCTTCCCTTCCTCTTGTCCTCTCACTAACCCTGACTTTACTCCCAAGACATTCCCAAACCACTCTTCCCATTTACCCTTAACAGTAGGTCAAGAGACAGGCGCAAGAGGTGAAAAAGAGGCCAAATGAGAGTTGGGTTGAGAGAGTATCATTAAAATTTAGGGAGAATAAAAAGATGTTCTAGAAGGAGGTAGATAAAGTGCGTAAGACAAGGGAGCAATGGGAATTTCAGTGGAGGGCGCAAATGGGATGGTGATGACAATTAGTGGTGATGTGAGAAGTAGATGGAGTGAGTATTTTGAAGGTTTGTTGAATGTGTTTGATGATAGAGTGACAGATATAGGGTGTTTTGTTCGAGGTGGTGTGCAAGGTGAGAGTGTTATGGAAAATGATTTGGTAAACAGAGAAGAGGTAGTAAAAGCTTTGCGGAAGATGAAAGCCGGCAAGGCAGCAGGTTTGGTTGGTATTGCAGTGGAATTTATTAAAAAAGAGGGTGACTGTATTATTGACTGGTTGGTAAGGTTATTTAATGTATGTATGACTCATGGTGAGGTGCCTGAGGATTGGCGGAATCCGTGCATAGTGCCATTGTACAAAGGCAAAGGGGATAAGAGTGAGTGCTCAAATTACAGAGGTATAAGTTTGTTCAGTATTCCTGGTAAATTATTTGGGAGGGTATTGATTGAGAGGGTGAAGGCATGTACAGAGCATCAGATTGGGGAAGAGCTGTATGGTTTCAGAAGTGGTAGAGGAAGTGTGGATCAGGTATTCGCTTTGAAGAATGTATGTGAGAAATACTTAGAAAAGCAAATGGATTTGTATGTAGCATTTATGGATCTGGAGAAGCAATATGATGGAGCTGATAGAGATGCTCTGTGGAAGGTATTAAGAAAATATGGTGTGGGAGGCAAGTTGTTAGAAGCAGTGAAAAGTTTTTATCGAGGATGTAAGGCATGTGTACATGTAGAAAGAGAGGAAAGTGATTGGTTCTCAGTGAATGTAGGTTTGCGGCAGGGGTGTGTGATGTCTCCATGGTTGTTTAATTTGTTTATCAATGGGGTTGTTAGGGAGGTGAATGCAAGAGTTTTGGAAAGAGGGGCAAGTATGAAGTCTGTTGGGGATGAGAGAGCTTGGGAAGTGAGTCAGTTGTTGTTCGCTTATGAAACAGCGCTGGTGGTTGATTCATGTGAGAAACTGCAGAAGCTGGTGACTAAGTTTGGTAAAGTGTGTGAAAGAAGAAAGTTAAGAGTAAATGTGAATAAGAGCAAGGTTATTAGGTACAGTAGGGTTGAGGGTCAATTCAATTGGGAGGTAAGTTTGAATGGAGAAAAACTGGAGGAAGTAAAGTGTTTTAGATATCTGTGGGTGAATCTGGCAGCGGATGGAACCATGGAAGCGGAAGTGGATCATAGGCTGGGGAAGGGGGCAAAAATCCTGGGAGCCTTGAAGAATGTGTGGAAGACGAGAACATTATCTCGGAAAGCAAAAATGGGTATGTTTGAAGGAATAGTGCTTCCAACAATGTTGTATGGTTGCGAGGCGTGGGCTATGGATAGAGTTGTGCGCAGAAGGATGGATGTCCTGGAAATGAGATGTTTGAGGACAATGTGTGGTGTGAGGTGGTTTGATCGAGTAAGTAACGTAAGGGTAAGAGAGATGTGTGGAAATAAAAAGAGCATGGTTGAGAGAGCAGAAGAGGGTGTTTCAAATGGTTTGGGCACATTGAGAGAATGAGTGAGGAAAGATTGACCAAGAGGATATATGTGTCGGAGGTGGAGGGAACGAGGAGAAGTGTTAGACCAAATTGGAGGTGGAAAAATGGAGTGCAATAGATTTTGTTTGATCGGGGCCTGAACATGCAGGAGGGTGAAAGGAGGGCAAGGAATAGAGTGAATTGGATAGATGTGGTATACCGGGGTTGACGTGCTGTCAGTGGATTGAATCAGGGCATGTGAAGCGTCTGGGGTAAACCATGGAAAGCTGTGTAGGTATGTATATATGCGTGTGTGGACGTATGTATATACATGTGTATGAGGGTGGGTTGGGCCATTTCTATCGTCTGTTTGCTTGCGCTACCTCGCAAACGCGGGAAACAGCGACAAAAAAAATATATATGTATATATATATATATATATATATATATATATATATATATATATATATATATATATATATATTTTTTTTTTTTTTTATACTTTGTCGCTGTCTCCCGCGTTTGCGAGGTAGCGCAAGGAAACAGACGAAAGAAATGGCCCAACCCCCCCCCCATACACATGTAAATACACACGTCCACACACGCAAATATACATACCTACACAGCTTTCCATGGTTTACCCCAGACGCTTCACATGCCTTGATTCAATCCACTGACAGCACGTCAACCCCTGTATACCACATCGCTCCAATTCACTCTATTCCTTGCCCTCCTTTCACCCTCCTGCATGTTCAGGCCCCGATCACACAAAATCTTTTTCGCTCCATCTTTCCACCTCCAATTTGGTCTCCCTCTTCTCCTCGTTCCCTCCACCTCCGACACATATATCCTCTTGGTCAATCTTTCCTCACTCATTCTCTCCATGTGCCCAAACCATTTCAAAACACCCTCTTCTGCTCTCTCAACCACGCTTGTGGAGGCTAAGGTGAAGATTAGTATGGGTTTTCAGAAAAGAGGAGTGAATGATGGGGTGAAGAAGGTGGTGAGAGTAAGTAAGCTTGAGAAGGAGACATGTGTGGGGAAGTACCAGGAGAGACTGTGTACAGAATGGAAAAAGGTGAGAACAATGGAAGTAAGGGGAGTGGGGGAGGAATGGGATGTATTTAGGGAATCAGTGATGTATTGCGCAAAAGATGCTTGTGGCATGAGAAGAGTGGGAGGTGGGCTGTTTAGAAAGGGTAGTGAGTGGTGGGATGAAGAAGTAAGAGTATTAGTGAAAGAGAAGAGAGAGGCATTTGGACGATTTTTGCAGGGAAAAAATGCAATTGAGTGGGAGAAGTATAAAAGAAAGAGACAGGAGGTCAAGAGAAAGGTGCAAGAGGTGAAAAAAAGGCAAATGAGAGTTGGGGTGAGAGACTATCATTAAATTTTAGGGAGAATAAAAAGATGTTCTGGAAAGAGGTAAATAAAGTGCGTAAGACAAGGGAGCAAATGGGAACTTCAGTGAAGGGCGTAAATGGGGAGGTGATAACAAGTAGCGGTGATGTGAGAAGGAGATGGAATGAGTATTTTGAAGGTTTGTTGAATGTGTCTGATGACAGTGTGGCAGATATAGGGTGTTTTGGTCGAGGTGGTTTGCAAAGTGAGAGGGTTAGGGAAAATGATTTGGTAAACAGAGAAGAGGTAGTAAAAGCTTTGCGGAAGATGAAAGCCGGCAAGGCAGCAGGTTTGGATGGTATTGCAGTGGAATTTATTAAAAAAGGGGGTGACTGTATTGTTGACTGGTTGGTAAGGTTATTTAATGTATGTATGACTCATGGTGAGGTGCCTGAGGATTGGCGGAATGCGTGCATAGTGCCATTGTACAAAGGCAAAGGGGATAAGAGTGAGTGCTCAAATTACAGAGGTATAAGTTTGTTGAGTATTCCTGGTAAATTATATGGGAGGGTATTGATTGAGAGGGTGAAGGCATGTACAGAGCATCAGATTGGGGAAGAGCAGTGCGGTTTCAGAAGTGGTAGAGGATGTGTGGATCAGGTGTTTGCTTTGAAGAATGTATGTGAGAAATACTTAGAAAAGCAAATGGATTTGTATGTAGCATTTATGGATCTGGAGAAGGCATATGATAGAGTTGATAGAGATGCTCTGTGGAAGGTATTAAGAATATATGGTGTGGGAGGCAAGTTGTTAGAAGCAGTGAAAAGTTTTTATCGAGGATTTAAGGCATGTGTACGTGTAGGAAGAGAGGAAAGTGATTGGTTCTCAGTGAATGTAGGTTTGCGGCAGGGGTGTGTGATGTCTCCATGGTTGTTTAATTTGTTTATGGATGGGGTTGTTAGGGAGGTAAATGCAAGAGTCCTGGAAAGAGGGGCAAGTATGAAGTCTGTTGGGGATGAGAGAGCTTGGGAAGTGAGTCAGTTGTTGTTCGCTGATGATACAGCGCTGGTGGCTGATTCATGTGAGAAACTGCAGAAGCTGGTGACTGAGTTTGGTAAAGTGTGTGGAAGAAGAAAGTTAAGAGTAAATGTGAATAAGAGCAAGGTTATTAGGTACATTAGGGTTGAGGGTCAAGTCAATTGGGAGGTGAGTTTGAATGGAGAAAAACTGGAGGAAGTGAAGTGTTTTAGATATCTGGGAGTGGATCTGTCATCGGATGGAACCATGGAAGCGGAGGTGGATCATAGGGTGGGGGAGGGGGCGAAAATTTTGGGAGCCTTGAAAAATGTGTGGAAGTCGAGAACATTATCTCGGAAAGCAAAAATGGGTATGTTTGAAGGAATAGTGGTTCCAACAATGTTGTATGGTTGCGAGGCGTGGACTATGGATAGAGTTGTGCGCAGGAGGATGAATGTGCTGGAAATGAGATGTTTGAGGACAATGTGTGGTGTTAGGTGGTTTGATCGAGTAAATAACGTAAGTGTAAGAGAGATGTGTGGAAATAAAAAGAGCGTGGTTGAGAGAGCAGAAGAGGGTGTTTTGAAATGGTTTGGTCACATGGAGAGATTGAGTGAGGAAAGATTGACCAAGAAGATATATGTGTCGGAAGTGGAGGGAACGAGGAGAAGAGGGAGACCAGATTGGAGGTGGAAAGATGGAGTGAAAAAGATTTTGAGTGATCGGGGCCTGAACATGCATGTGGGTGAAAGGAGGGCAAAGAATATAGTAAATTGTAGCGATGTGGTATACCGGGGTTGACGTGCTGTCAGTGGATTGAATCCAGGCATGTGTATGGGTGTGGTTTGGGCTATTTCTTTCGTCTGTTTCCTTGCGCTACCTCGCAAACGCGGGAGAGAGCGAGAAAGCAAAAAAAAAAAAAAAATATATATATATACATATATATATATATATATATATATATATATATATATATATATATATATATATATATATATATATATATATATATATATATATATATATATATATATATACCTATGAGATATATATATATATATATCTCATGTACCTAATAACCTTGCTCTTATTCACATTTACTCTTAACTTTCTTCTTCCACACACTTTACCAAACTCAGTCACCAGCTTCTGCAGTTTCTCACATGAATCAGCCACCAGCGCTGTATCATCAGCGAACAACAACTGACTCACTTCACAAGCTCTCTCATCCCCAACAGACTTCATACTTGCCCCTCTTTCCAAAACTCTTGCATTTACCTCCCTAACAACCCCATCCATAAACAAATTAAACAACCATGGAGACATCACACACCCCTGCCGCAAACCTACATTCACTGAGAACCAATCACTTTCCTCTCTTCCTACACGTACACATGCCTTACATCCTCGATAAAAACTTTTCACTGCTTCTAACAACTTTCCTCCCACACCATATATTCTTAATACCTTCCACAGAGCATTTCTATCAACTCTATCATATGCCTTCTCCAGATCCATAAATGCTACATACAAATCCATTTGCTTTTCTAAGTATTTCTCACATACATTCTTCAAAGCAAACACCTGATCCACACATCCTCTACCACTTCTGAAACCACACTGCTCCTCCCCAATCTGATGCTCTGTACATGCCTTCACCCTCTCAATGAATACCCTCCCATATAATTTACCAGGAATACTCAACAAACTTATACCTCTGTAATTTGAGCACTCACTCTTATCCCCTTTGCCTTTGTACAATGGCACTATGCACGCATTCCGCCAATCCTCAGGCACCTCACCATGAGTCATACATACATTAAATAACCTTCCCAACCAGTCAACGATACAGTCACCCCCTTTTTTAATAAATTCCACTGCAATACCATCCAAACCTGCTGCCTTGCCGGCTTTCATCTTCCGCAAAGCTTTCACTACCTCTTCTCTGTTTACCAAATCATTTTCCCTAACCCTCTCACTTTCCACACCACCTCGACCAAAACACCCTATATCTGCCACTCTATCATCAAACACATTCAACAAACCTTCAAAATACTCACTCCATCTCCTTCTCACATCACCACTACTTGTTATCACCTCCCCATTTGCGCCCTTCACTGAAGTTCCCATTTGCTCCCTTGTCTTACGCACTTTATTTACCTCCTTCCAGAACATCTTTTTATTCTCCCTAAAATTTACTGATAGTCTCTCACCCCAACTCTCATTTGCCCTTTTTTTCACCTCTTGCACCTTTCTCTTGACGTCCTGTCTCTTTCTTTTATACATCTCCCACTCAATTGCATTTTTCCCTGCAAAAATCGTCCAAATGCCTCTCTCTTCTCTTTCACTAATACTCTTACTTCTTCATCCCACCACTCACTACCCTTTCTAATCAACCCACCTCACACTCTTCTCATGCCACAAGCATCTTTTGCGCAATCCATCACTGATTCCCTAAATACATCCCATTCCTCCCCCACTCCCCTTGCTTCCATTGTTCTCACCTTTTTCCATTCTGTACTCAGTCTCTCCTGGTACTTCCTCACACAGGTCTCCTTCTTAAGCTCACTTACTCTCACCACCCTCTTCACCCCAACATTCACTCTTCTTTACTGAAAACCCATACAGATCTTCACCTTAGCCTCCACAAGATAATGATCAGACATCCCTCCAGTTGCACCTCTCAGCACATTAACATCCAAAAGTCTCTCTTTCGCACGCCTGTCAATTAACACGTAATCCAATAACGCTCTCTGGCCATCTCTCCTACTTACATAAGTATACTTATGTATATCTCGCTTTTTAAACCAGGTATTCCCAATCATCAGTCCTTTTTCAGCACATAAATCTACAAGCTCTTCACCATTTCCATTTACAACACTGAACATATATATATATATATATATTATATATATATATGTATTATATTATCTTTTTTATTATACTTTGTCGCTGTCTCCCGCGTTGGCGAGGTAGCGCAAGGAAACAGACGAAAGAAATGGCCCCACCCCACTCCCCCCATACACATGTATATACATACGTCCACACACGCAAATATACATACCTACACAGCTTTCCATGGTTTACCCCAGACGCTTCACATGCCCCGATTCAATCCACTGACAGCACGTCAACCCCGGTATACCACATCGCCCCAATTCACTCTATTCCTTGCCCTCCTTTCACCCTCCTGCATGTTCAGTCCCCGATCACACAAAATCCTTTTCACTCCATCCTTCCACCTCCAATTTGGTCTCCCTCTTCTCCTTGTTCCCTCCACCTCCGACACATATATCTTCTTGGTCAATCTCTCCTCACTCATCCTCTCCATGTGCCCAAACCACTTCAAAACACCCTCTTCTGCTCTCTCAATCACGCTCTTTTTATTACCACACATCTCTCTTACCCTTACGTTACTCACTCGATCAAACCACCTCACCCCACACATTGTCCTCAAACATCTCATTTCCAGCACATCCATCCTCCTGCGCACAACTCTATCCATAGCCCACGCCTCCCAACCATACAACATTGTTGGAACCACTATTCCTTCAAACATACCCATTTTTGCTTTCCGAGATAATGTTCTCGACTTCCACACATTCTTCAAGGCCCCCAGGATTTTCGCCCCCTCCCCACCCTATGATCCACTTCCGCTTCCATGGTTCCATCCGCTGCCAGATCGAGAAGGCGACTAAAAGAGAAGGGAGCGGGTGGCTGGAAATCCTCCCATCTCGCTTTTTTTTTTTTTAATTTTCCAAAAGAAGGAACAGAGAAGGGGGCCAGGTGAGGATATTCCTTCAAAGGCCCAATCCTCTGTTCTTGACGCTACCTAGCTAACGCGGGAAATGGCGAATAGTTTGAAAAAAGAAAAAAAAATATATGTGTATATATATATATATATATATATATATATATATATATATATATATATATATATATATATATATATATCTTCTTTCTTTCTTTCAAACTATTCGCCATTTCCCGCATTAGCGAGGTAGCGTTAAGAACAGAGGACTGGGCCTTTGAGGGAATACCCTCACCTTGGCGCAATTCTCTGTTCCCTCTTTTGGAAAATTAAAAAAAGAAAAAAAAAAAAAAAAAAAAAAAAACGAGAGGGGAGGATTTCCAGCCCCCCGCTCCCTCCCCTTTTAGTCGCCTTCTACGACACGCAGGGAATACGTGGGAAGTATTCTTTCTCCCCTATCCCTATATATATATATATATATATATATATATATATATATATATATATATACTTATGTATATCTCTCTTTTTAAACCAGGTATTCCGAATAACTAGTCCTTTTTCAGCACAATATATGTATATATTTATATATATATATATATATATATATATATATATATATATATATATATATATATATATATATATATATATATATATATATATATATATATATATATATATATATATATATATATATGTATATATATATTTATTTTTATTCATTTTGATTTGTCACTGTCTCCCGCGTTAGCGACATATTGCAAGGAAACAGACAAAAGAATGGACCAACCCATCCACATACATATGTATATACATACACGTCCACACAAGCAAATATACATACCTATACATCTCAAAGTATACATATATATACACACAGACATATACATATATACACATGTACAAAATTCATGCTGTATGGCTTCATTCATTTCCGTCGCTACACATGAAATAACAACCCCCTCCACCCTCATGTGCATGAGGTAGCGCCAGGAATGCAAAGAAGGACATATTCGTTCACACTCAGACTCTAGCTGTCATGTAATAATGCACCGAAACCAAAGCTCTCTTTCCATATCCAGTCCCCACAGAACTTTCCATGGTTTACCCAGACACTTCACATGCCCTGGTTCAATCCATTGACAGTACGTCGACCCCGGTATACCACATCGTTCCAATTCACTCTATTCCTTGCAAGCCTTTCACCCTCCTGCATGTGCAGGCCCCGATCACTGAAAATATTTTTCACTCCATCTTTCCACCTCCAACTTGGTCTCCCAATCTACTCGTTCCCTCCACCTCTGACACACATATCCCCTTGGTCAATCTTTCCTAACTCATTCTCTCCATGTGACCAAACCATTTCAAAACACCCTCTTATGTTCTCTCAGCAACACTCTTTTTATTGCCACACATCTCTCTTACCCTATTACTACTTACTCGATCAAACGACCTCACACCACATATTGTCCTCAAACATCTCATTTGCGGCACATCCACCCTCCTGCGCACAACTCTATCTATAGCCCACGCCTCGCAACTATACAACATTGTTGGAACCACTATTAATTCAAACATAGCCATTTTTTCTTTCCGAGATAATGTTCCCGACTTCCACACATTCTTCATTGCTCCCAGAATTTTCGCCCCCTCCCCCAACCTATGATTCACTTGCGGTTCCATGTTTCCATCCGCTGCAAAATCCACTCCCAGTTATCTAGAACACTTCACTTCCTCCAGTTTTTCTCCATTGAAACTTACCTCCCAATTGACTTGACCCTCAACCCTATTGTACCTAATAACCTTGCTCTTATTCACATTTACTCTCAAATTTCTTCTTTCACACACATCTATTCACGT
This sequence comes from Panulirus ornatus, assembly GCF_036320965.1. Lineage (NCBI taxonomy): Eukaryota > Metazoa > Arthropoda > Malacostraca > Decapoda > Palinuridae > Panulirus > Panulirus ornatus. The sequence continues at coordinate 35,618,774 of NC_092237.1, forward strand.
ACACAAATATACACACACACAGAATATATGTATATATATATATATACATATATATATATATATATATATATATATATATATATATATATATATATATATATATATATATATATATATATATATATATCATTATTATTTATTTCATTTTGCTTTGTCGCTCTCTCCCGCGTTTGCGAGGTAGCGCAAGGAAACAGACGTAAGAAATGGCCCAACCCACCCTCATACACATGAATATACATGCACGTTCACACACGCAAATATATACACCTATACATCTCAATGTACACATACATATACACACACAGACACATACATATATACCCATGCACACAATTCACACTGTCTGCCTTTATTCATTCCCATCGCCACCCGGCCACGCATGGAATTCCATCCCCCTCCCCCCTCATGTGTGCGAGGTTGCGTTAGAAAAAGACAACAAAGGCCTCATTCGTTCACACTCAGTCTCTTGCTGTCATGCAATAATGCCCGAAACCACAGCTCCCTTTCTATATACAGGCCCCACACAACTTTCCATGGTTTACCCCAGACGCTTCACATGCCCTGATTCAGTCCACTGACAGCACGTCAACCCCGATATACCACATCGATCCAATTCACTCAATTCCTTGCCCGCCTTTCACCTTCCTGCATGTTCAGGCCCCGATCACTCAAAATCTTTTTCACTCCATCTTTCCACCTCCAATTTGGTCTAACACTTCTCGCTCGCTCCACCTCCGACACATATATCCTCTTGGTCAATCTTTCCTCACTCATTCTCTCCATGAGCCCAAACCATTTCAAAATACCCTCATCTGCTCTCTCAACCACGCTCTTTTTATTTCCACACATCTCTCTTACCCTTACATTACTTACTCGATCAAACGACCTCACACCACATATTGTCCTCAAACATCTCATTTCCAGCACATCCATCCTCCTGCACACAACTTTATCCATAGCCCACGCCTCGCAACCATACAACATTGTTGGAACCACTATTGCTTTCCGAGATAATGTTCTCGACTTCCACACATTCTTTAAGGCTTCAAGGATTTTCGCCCCCTCCCCCACCCTATGATTCGCTTTCGATTCCATGGTTCCATCCGCTGCCAGATCCACTCCCAGGTATCTAAAACACTTTGCTTCCTCCAGTTTTTCTCCATCAAACTTACCTCACAATTGACTTGACCCTCAACCCTACTGTACCTAATAACCTTGCTCTTATTCACATTTACTCTTAACTTTCTTCTTTCTCACACTTTACCAAACTCAGTCGACAGCTTCTGCGGTTTCTCACATGAATCAGCCACCAGAGCTGTATCATCAGCGAACAACAACTGACTCACTTCCCAAGCTCTCTCATCCACAACAGACTTCATACTTGCCCCTCTTTCCAAAACCCTTGCATTCACCTCCCTAACAACCCCATCCATAAAGAAATTAAACAACCATGGAGACATCACACACCCCTACCGCAGACCTACATTCACTGAGAACGAATCACTTTCCTCTCTTCCTACACGTTCACATGCCTTACATCCTCGATAAAAACTTTTCACTGCTTCTAACAACTTACCTCCCACACCATATATTCTTATTACCTTCCACAGAGCATCTTTATCTACTCTATTATATGCCTTCTCCAGATCCATAAATGCTACATACAGATCCATTTGCTTTTCTAAGTATTTCTCACATACATTCTTCAAAGCAAACACCTGATCCACACATCCTCTACCACTTGTGAAACCACGCTGCTCTTCCCCAATCTGATGCTTTGTACATACCTTCACCCTCTTAATCAATACCCTCCCATATAATTTACCAGGAATACTCAACAAACTTATACCTCTGTAATTTAAGCACTCACTCTTATCCCCTTTGCCTTTGTACAATGGCACTATGCACGCATTCCGCCATTCCTCTGGCACCTCACCATGAGTCATACATACATTAAATAACCTTACCAACCAGTCAACAAAACAGTCACCCCCTTTTTTAATAGATTCCACTGCAATACCATCCAAACCTGCTACCTTGCCGGCTTTCATCTTCCGCAAAGCTTTTACTACCTCTTCTCTGTTTACCAAATCATTCTCCCAAACCCTCTCACTTTGTACACCACCTCCACCAAAACACCCTATATCTGCCACTCTATCATCAAAGACATTCAACAAACCTTCAAAATACTCACTCCATCTCCGTCTCACATCACCACTACTTGCTATCACCTCCCCATTAGTGCCCATCACTGAAGTTCCCATTTGCTCCCGTGTCTTACGCACTTTATTTACCTCCTTCCAGAACATCTTTTTATTCTCCCTAAAATTTAATAATACTCTCTCATCCCAACTCTCATTTGTCCTCTTTTTCATCTCTTGCACCTTTATCTTGACCTCCTGTTTCCTTCTTTTATACATCTCCCACTTACGTGTTAATTGACATGCTCGCGAAAGAGAGACTTTTGGATGTTAATGTGCTGAGAGGTTCATCTGGAGGGATTTTTATTTTATTATAATTTTGCTTTGTCGCTGTCTCCCGCGTTTGCGAGGTAGCGCAAGGAAACAAACGAAAGAAATGGCCCAACCTACCCCCATACACATGTATATACATACACGTCCACACACGCAAATATATATACCTATACATCTCAATGTACACATATATATACACACACAGACACATACATATATATACATGCACAGAATTCACACTGTCTGCCTTTATTCATTCTCATCGCCACCTCGCCATACATGGAATACAATCCCCCTACCCCTTCATGTGTGCGATGTAGCGCTAGGAAAAGACAACAAAGGCCCCATTCATTCATTCTCAGTCTCTACCTGTCATGCAATAATGCCCGAAAACACAGCTCCCTTTCCACATCCAGGCCCCACACAACTTTCCATGGTTTACCCTAGACGCTTCACATGCCCTGATTCAATCCACTGACAGCACGTCAACCCCGGTATACCATATCGATCCAATACACTCTATTCCTTGCCCGCCTTTCACCCTCCTGCATGTTAAGGCCCCGATCACTTAAAATCTTTTTCACTCCATATTTCCGCCTCCAATTTGGTCTCCCACTTCTCCTCGTTCCCTCCACCTCCAACACATATATCCTCTTGGTCAATCTTTCCTCACTCATTCTCTCCATGTGTCCAACCCATTTCTAGACACCCTCTTTTGCTCTCTCAACCACGCTCTTTTTATTCTCAAACATCTCCCTTACCCTTACATTACTTACACGATCAAACCACCTCACACTATATATTGTTCTCAAACATCTCATTTATAGCACATACAGCCTCCTGCGCACAACTCTCTCCATAGCCCACGACTCACAACCATACAACATTGTTGGAACCAATATTCCTTCAAACATAGCCATTTTTCCTTTCGGAGATAATGTTCTCGACTTCCACACATTCTAAAATGCTCCCAGCATTTTCGCCCCCTCCCCCACTCTATGATTCACTTCCGCTTCTATGGTTCCATTCGCTGCCAGATCCACTCCCAGATATCTAAAACTCTTTACTTCCTCCAGTTGTTCTCCATTCAAACTTTCCTCGCAATTGACTTGAACCTCAACCCTACTGTACCGAATAACCTTGCTCTTATTCATATTTTCTCTTAACTTTCTTCTTTCACAGACTTTACCAAACTCAGTCACCAGCTTCTGCAGTTTCTCACATGAATCAGCCAAAAGCGCTGTATCATCAGCGAACAACAACTGACTCACTTCCCAAGCTCTCTCATCCACAACAGACTGCATACTTGCCCCTCTTTCCAAAACTCTTGCATTCACCTCCCTAACAACCCCATCCATAAAGAAATTAAACAACCATGGAGATATCACACACCCCTGCCTGCAAACATACATTCACTGAGAACCAATCACTTTCCTCTCTTTCTACTCGTACACAAGCCTTACATCTTCTATAAAACCTTTTCACTGCTTCTAACAACTTGACTCCCACCCCACACCATATGTTCTTAATACCTTCCACAGGGAATCTCTATCAACTTTATCATATGCCCTCTCCAGATCCATAAATGCTACATACAAGTATATTTCTTTTCTAAGCATTTCTCACATTCTCATATATATATATATATATATATATATATATATATATATATATATATATATATATATATATATATATTATATTATTTTTTATTATACTTTGTCGCTGTCTCCCGCGTTTGCGAGGTAGCGCAAGGAAACAGACGAAAGAAATGCCCCCCCCCCATACACATGTATATACATACGTCCACACACGCAAATATACATACCTACACAGCTTCCCATGGTTTACCCCAGACGCTTCACACGCCTTGATTCAATCCACTGACAGCACGTCAACCCCGGTATACCATATCGCTCCAATTCACTCTATTCCTTGCCCTCCTTTCACCCTCCTGCATGTTCAGGCCCCGATCACACAAAATCTTTTTCACTCCATCTTTCCACCTCCAATTTTGTCTCCCTCTTCTCCTCGTTCCCTCCACCTCCGATACATATATCCTCTTGGTCAATCTTTCCTCACTCATTCTCTCCATGTGCCCAAACCACTTCAAAACACCCTCTTCTGCTCTCTCAACCACGCTCTTTTTATTTCCACACATCTCTCTTACCCTTACGTTACTCACTCGATCAAACCACGTCACACAACACATTGTCCTCAAACATCTCATTTCCAGCATATCCATCCTCCTGCGCACAACTCTATCCATAGCCCACGCCTCGCAACCATACAACATTGTTGGAACCACTATTCCTTCAAACATACCCATTTTTGCTTTCCGATATAATGTTCTCGACTTCCACACATTCTTCAAGGCCCCCAGAATTTTCGCCCCCTCCCCCACCCTATGATCCACTTCCGCTTCCATGGTTCCATCCGCTGCCAGATCCACTCCCAGATATCTAAAACACTTCACTTCCTACAGTTTTTCTCCATTCAACTTACCTCCCAATTGACTTGACCCTCAACCCTACTGTACCTAATAACCTTGCTCTTATTCACATTTACTCTTAACTTTCTTCTTCCACACACTTTACCAAACTCAGTCACCAGCTTCTGCAGTTTCTCACATGAATCAGCCACCAGCGCTGTATCATCAGCGAACAACAACTGACTCACTTCCCAAGCTCTCTCATCCCCAACAGACTTCATACTTGCCCCTCTTTCCAAAACTCTTGCATTTACCTCCCTAACAACCCCATCCATAAACAAATTAAACAACCATGGAGACATCACACACCCCTGCCGCAAACCTACATTCCCTGAGAACCAATCACTTTCCTCTCTTCCTACACGTACACATGCCTTACATCCTCGATAAAAACTTTTCACTGCTGATAGAATGTAAGAATATAAGAAAGTAAATTCTCGATTTATATGGGTAAAACTGAAAGTTGATGGAGAGAGGTGGGTGATTATTGGTGCATATGCACCTGGGCATGAGAACAAAGATCATGAGAGGCAAGTGTTTTGGGAGCAGCTGAATGAGTGTGTTAGTGGTTTTGATGCACGAGACCGGGTTATAGTGATGGGTGATTTGAATGCAAAGGTGAGTAATGTGGCAGTTGAGGGAATAACTGGTATACATGGGGTGTTCAGTGTTGTAAATGGAAATGGTGAAGAGCTTGTAGATTTATGTGCTGAAAAAGGACTGATGATTGGGAATACCTTGTTTAAAAAGCGAGATATACATAAGTATATTTATGTAAGTAGGAGAGATGGCCAGAGAGCGTTATTGGATTACGTGTTAATTGACAGGCGTGCGAAAGAGAGACTTTTGGATGTTAATGTGCTGAGAGGTGCAACTGGAGGGATGTCTGATCATTATCTTGTGGAGGCTAAGGTGAAGATTTGTATGGGTTTTCAGAAAAGAAGAGTGAATGTTGGGGTGAAGAGGGTGGTGAGAGTAAGTGAGCTTGGGAAGGAGACCTGTGAGAGGAAGTACCAGGAGAGACTGAGTACAGAATGGAAAAAGGTGAGAACAATGGAAGTAAGGGGATTGGGGGAGGAATGTAATGTATTTAGGGAATCAGTGATGGATTGCGCAAAAGATGCTTGTGGCATGAGAAGAGTGGGAGGTGGGTTGATTAGAAAGGGTAGTTAGTGGTGGGATGAAGAAGTAAGAGTATTAGTGAAAGAGAAGAGAGAGGCATTTGGACGATTTTTGCAGGGAAAAAATGCAATTGAGTGGGAGATGTATAAAAGAAAGAGACAGGAGGTCAAGAGAAAGGTGCAAGTGGTGAAAAAAAGGGCCAATGAGAGTTGGGGTGAGAGAGTATCATTAAATTTTAGGGAGAATAAAAAGATGTTCTGGAAGGAGGTAAATAAAGTGCGTAAGACAAGGGAGCAAATGGGAACTTCAGTGAAGGGCGCAAATGGGGAGGTGATAACAAGTAGTGGTGATGTGAGGAGATGGAGTGAGTATTTTGAAGGTTTGTTGAATGTGTTTGATGATAAAGTGGCAGATATAGGGTGTTTTGGTCGAGGTGGTGTGCAAAGTGAGAGGGTTAGGGAAAATGATTTGGTAAACAGAGAAGAGGTAGTGAAAGCTTTGCGGAAGATGAAAGCCGGCAAGGCAGCAGGTTTGGATGGTATTGCAGTAGAATTTATTAAAAAAGGGGGTGACTGTATTGTTGACTGGTTGGTAAGGTTATTTGATGTATGTATGACTCATGGTGAGGTGCCTGAGGATTGGCGGAATGCGTGCATAGTGCCATTGTACAAAGGCAAAGGGGATAAGAGTGAGTGCTCAAATTACAGAGGTATAAGTTTGTTGAGTATTCCTGGTAAATTATATGGGAGGGTATTGATTGAGAGGGTGAAGGCATGTACAGAGCATCAGATTGGGGAGGAGCAGTGTGGTTTCAGAAGTGGTAGAGGATGTGTGGATCAGGTGTTTGCTTTGAAGAATGTATGTGAGAAATACTTAGAAAAGCAAATTGATTTGTATGTAGCATTTATGGATCTGGAGAAGGTATATGATAGAGTTGATAGAGATGCTCTGTGGAAGGTATTAAGAATATATGGTGTGGGAGGCAAGTTGTCAGAAGCAGTGAAAAGATATATATATATATATATATATATATATATATATATATATATATATATATATATATATATATATATATATATATATATATATATATATATATATATATATATATATATATAATTATTATCTATTTATTTGGCTTTGTTGCTGTCTCCCGCGTTTGCGAGGTAGCGCAAGGAAACAGACGAAAGAAATGGCCCAACCCACCCCTATACACATGAATATACATACACGTCCCCACACGCAAATATACATACCTATACATCTCAATGTACACATATATGTACACACACAGACACATACATATATACCCATGCACACAGTTCACACTGTCTGCCTTCATTCATTCATATCGCCACCCGGCCACACTTGGCATACCATCCCCCCCCCCTCTCATGTGTGCAAGGTGGCGCTAGGAAAAGAGAACAGAGACCTCATTCGTTCAGACTCAGTCTCTAGCTGTCATTCAATAATGCCCGAAACCACAGCTCCCCTTCCACATCCAGGCCCCACAAAACTTTCCATGGTTTACCCAGACGCTTCACATGCCCTGATTCAATCCACTGACAGCAGGTCAACCCCGATATACCACATCGATCCAATTCACTCTATTCCTTGCCCGCCTTTCACCTTCCTGCATGTTCAGGCCCCGATCACTCAAAATCATTTTCACTCCATCTTTCCACCTCCAATTTGGTCTCCCACTTCTCCTCGCTCCCTCCATCTCCGACACATATATCCTCTTGGTCAATCTTTCCCCACTCATTCTCTCCATGTGCCCAAACCATTTCAAAACACCCTCTTCTGCTCTCTCAACCAAGCTCTTTTTTATTTCCACACATCACTCTTACCCTTACATTACTTACTCGATCAAACCCCCTCACACCGCACATTGTCCTCAAACATCTTATTTCCAGCACATCCACCCTCCTGCGCAAAACTCTATCCATAGCCCACGCCTCGCAACCATGCAACATTGTTGGAACCACTATTCCTTCAAACATACCCATTCTTGCTTTCCGAGATAATGTTCTCGACTTCCACATATTCTTCAAGGCTCGCAGGATTTTCGACCCCTCCCCCACCCTATGATCCACTTCCGCTTCCATGGTTCCATCCGCTGCCAGATCCACTCCCAGATATCTAAAACACTTCACTTCCTCCAGTTTTTCTCCATTCAAACTCACCTCCCAACTGACTTGACCCTCAACCCTACTGTACCTAATAACCTTGCTCTTATTCACATTTACTCTTAACTGTATATATATATATATATGTATATATATATATATATATATATATATATATATATATATATATATATATATATATATATATATATATATATATATATATATATATATATATATATATATACATATATATATATATATATATATATATATATATATATATATATATATATATATATATATATATATATATATATATATATATATATATATATATATATATATATATATACATATATATATTTATATATGTATATATATTTTATTTATTTATTTTGCTTTGTCACTGTCTCCCGCGTTTGCGAGGTAGCGCAAGGAAACTGACGAAAGAAATGGCTAAACCCACCCCCATACACATGTATATACACACACGTCCACATACGCAAATATACATACCTATACATCTCAATGCACACATATATATACACACACAGACACATACATATATACCCATGCACACAATTCACACTGTCTGCCTTTATTCATTCCCATCGCCACCCGGCCACGCATGGAATACCATATCCCTCCCCCCTCATGTGTGCGAGGTAGCGCTAAGAAAAGAAAACAAAGGCCCCATTCGTTCATTCTTAGTCTCTAGCTGTCATGCAATATATATATATATATATATATATATATATATATATATATATATATATGTATATATATATATATATATATATATATATATGTATATATATATATATATATATATATATGTGTGTGTGTGTGTGTGTGTGTTTGTGTGTGTGTGTGTGTGTGTGTGTGTGTGTGTGTGTGTGTGTGTGTGTGTGTGTGTGCGTGTGTTTGTGCGTGTTTGTGTGTGTGTGTGTGTGTGTGTGTGTGTGTGTGTGTGTGTGTGTGTGTGTGTGTGTGTATTTAAGTTCATTTTGTCAACTTTTCTAAGCTCTTTCTCTCTATATATTGAAATCTTTTTTGAATACTCTCTTCAGCATTGTCAAACACACTCTTTTTTATATCTTACACATTTATCACTTTCTCGATCTAACCACATCACACAATATATGTTCCTTAAACATCTCATTTCTAACACATGCACTCTTATGCGTTACATTCTCTTCAATAACCAATGCCTTTCATCTAGAGAACATTATTGCGACTACTGTACCTTCAAATGTATCTATTTTTGCTGTTCTTCATAACGGCCTCTCTTTCCTGGAATCTTCTCCTCCTCAACTATTCTGTGACTCACTTCATGCAATGCTAGATGACCACATTTTCTACACATATACCTATACTTATCTATGTATAACTTTTTAAACCATGTATTCCCAATCACCAGTCCATTTTAGCTTTAAGCGACACAAGATGTTCTTCATTTATATTCACATCACTAAATGCTCCTGAACCCATTTATATCCTTAACTGCTACATTATCCACCTTCGCATTTATATCACCTATGGCTAATACGTGGTATGAAAACTACTGACAGCCTTAGTCAGCTGCTCCTAAAACACTTGCATCTAATCATCTTTCATCTTCGGTCACTTGCATAAACACCAATAATCACCCATTTCTCGCAATCCACATTAAATTTTGCATGATATGGGTGATTATGATTATTAGTGCTTACGCATCTAACCACGAGAAGAAAGATTATGAGAAGCAAATATATTGAGAGCATCTGAGTGAGTGTGTCAGCAGTTTTGTTGCATTCTGACCTCAAGAAACTAACCGTCTCTTACTCCCTACCCTCATCATACCCCGTCACCTTGACATTCCTACCCCTTCCTCCTCAATCTTCTTTGTGCGTTTTAAACACGCAATCGGCACACACCAGACGGTGCAGAGCATCATAGGATATGAAATTTGTCTTGAAAATATGGTAACCTGTTCTCACCATCATCTACCTGAAACCTTGATACCACCATCCATCCTGTTCCCTCACTCCCTCCCTCATTTTCAGTGTCTCCTCCACCCTCCCATCGCTCTCGCAAACCATGCATTCAAAGGTGGTTAAGATGGCGTTGATGTGACATATTCCGCAGATGTAATTGTATACCATTGTTGTCGTAACGTCAACTTGAAGTATATCTTTTGATGATGATTATATATTTTCCTTGTGTTCAAGTGTAGATATGTCTAATGACCGTAACTCAGGATTCCCTTTACTCACTCATTAACCATTCGTGTAACATGTAAGGTTTACATCTGTCGGGCGCATTTGCTGTGTTTATAGTTAACTCTCTGGTCTACAGAATCCTACATGGACTCCCACAGTAAAAACCTGGTAATAAAGTGTCATCTAACATTGTTATTACGTGATGATTGACAGTTGCTGTAGGACAACAGCAGTTCTTAGCGACACGAAATATTGCATTTGCTTTTATCTACATTCCTGGTCGTTATCAATTACACAAAACATACTACCACAACAATCCAACTTTTATAAGTATCCATCTGTTTAACAGTTCATGTCGCTTTACTATGTTCCCGGTACCCTTGCTCCTCCCCCATACAGCGTTACCAGCTCATATGATATAAACATACGAGTCACGTGGTCACAAAATCCTGTGGCCGAGTGTACCGCGTAAGTTGTCTGGGAGAATAATGACTGATAGAGTGAAAGCATGTATAGAACATCAGACTGGGGAGGAGCAGCATGATTTCAGAAGTGGTAGAGGAAGCGTAGGTCAAGTGTTGCTTTAAGGAAAGTGCGTGACAAATACTTAGTGAGACAAAAGGATCTGTATGTAGTGCTCATGAGACTGGAGAAAGCATAAGATAAGGTTAACTGAGATGCCTTATGGAAGGTTTTAAGAATATGTGTTGTGGGAGGAAAACTGACAGAAGCAATAAGAAGTCTTTATTATCGGTGAAAGGCGTATTTTTGAGTAGGAAGAGGGGAGATTGAATGAATCCAAGTGAAGATCGTGATGTCACTATGGCCTCTTAATTTGTTTATGGGTGGGTAGGTGAGTAAAGTAAATGACTCACAGAGAGAATGGCGAATCGCAGTCTTTAAGGGATGAAAAGAGCCTGGGAAGTGAGTCGGTTGTTGTTTGCTAAAGACACAGCACACTGGTGCCAGATCCCAGTGAAAAAATGCAGAAGTTGGCGAGTGAGTTTGGACGACTGTGTAAAAGGAGGAAGTTGAGAGTTAATGAGAATAAATATAGCAAGGGTTAGACTATTAGGTTATCTTGGTACAGAAATAGGTAGGCTGGGGTGTGAGGCTGAGAAAGTGTGGATGAATGGCAGTGCTTCAGATACCTGGAAGTGGACATGGTAAGAAATGGAATCATGACAGCGGAAATGAGTCACAGGGTATATGAGATGACGAGAGATGGTTACGGGAGCACTGAAGACTGTTTCAAGAGAGATCGTTGCCTGGAAGGACAATTTTTTTATTCTTTAAGCTATAGTTGCCCCAATATTGTTGAACGTATGCGAGACATGGGCTGTGGAAGCGAATATACGGAGGAGAGTTTCTGCGTTGGAAATTACATGTTTTCAGACAATATCTTGTGTGAGGGGTTTGATCGAATTAGTAATGAAAGGGTAACAGAGTGGTATGGTAATAAAGTATGGTTGAGAGAACTAAAAAGAGTGTGTTAAAATAGTCTAGAAATTGAAAGAATAAGTGAAGAGAGGCTGAAAAAGAAGAAACTTGTGTCAGAAGTGGAGGAGACAAGAATAGAAGAGTAAACAAGATATGGAAGGATGGAGTGAGAAAGGCTTTATGTGATCGAAGCTTGAACATCCATGGGGGTAAAAAGGGAGAATGGGATGAAGTGAATTGGAAAGATATAGTGTACAGGGGTCGACGTGCTGTGAATGGACTGAACTAGGGCATGTGAAGCTGACGGGGAAAGCAATCGAAATGTTTATGGGGCCTGATTGTGGATAGAGAGTATGTATTTTACAGCCTTAAAAAGCCTTAGTCATCGAGACTTTAAAGTGAGATCAATTACCATATTCACAATGTTTGTTGGTAGATATAATGATAAATTAAACTTTTCTCTGAAACTGACTGCTATTTCAGGCCGTGATTCACGTCGGGGATCGTACCTTTCCAGTTAGGCAAATCTACTGAAAGAAACTGATCTAGCAAGAAAATCCAGCTCTTCAAATCAGTGGTTCTCTTTCTTGTCACCAGTGGAAGAATGAGAAGGTACCTACTCCAGAGAGTAAAAGTTAAATACAGGAATTTAGAAATGTTTTATTGAAAATAAGGATATTGCTCTATACATCGTGTGTGCTAACCACAAGATCAAAGGATTTCGTACATTTTCTCTCAGTTTCTTAATCATCTGAGGCTAAGATAGCTTTAATATGTTTTTCAAACATACTCTGGGACTTTATAGAATATGTAAACGCAGAAAGTTTGTTCAGATTTGAAAAGATACCTTCAAATGTTCTGTCACTGGTAAATTAACCTTACAAAGACTATGTATACAAACTAATTACTTTGTTGACTGATCTTTACCTACTGACAAATCTTCATGATACAAAAATTACTAGTAGGAGGCAGAATGTTCTTGTTCAATATTGCACTCATTTGTGAATAAAACTGTGTAGGAATATGAAAAAAATAAAGAATTTTGTCTCTTTTACTGATCTTATAGAAAATGTCTTGAAAAATAATTCAGATCTTTTTTCAGTCCATTGTTCCTGCACTATCAGTTGGGCTAAATGGTGAGCCTACAGTACGTGTCATTTAATATTTTAGGGAAACGCTAACATACAAAGTAGTTGTGGTGAAGAGTAAGCTCTTCAGGTCACTTGTCTGATACAGATTTTAGCCTGAAAGCCAGTGAACTAACATTAGAAGGATCTGGAAGTAGAAATTAAAAAAGGTGTTAACTGCTTAACAACCTTTTCATGCTGTAAAGTAACAATAAAAGTCCACGACAATAAGACCAACATACCTAAACGTACACACCTGATCTCTAGCACGGAAAAAATTCTTATGGACGATCGTCGTCTGTGACTTATTAGGTTAAGGATACAGGTTTAAATAAACTTTATGTTATTTGTGTGGAAATTCATGATTTATTATGACGTCATTCATATATATATATATATATATATATATATATATATATATATCTTTCTTTTCTTTCAAACTATTCGCCATTTCCCGCATTAGCAAGGTAGCGTTAAGAACAGAGGACTGGGCCTCAGAGGGAATATCCTCACCTGGCCCCCTTCTCTGTTCCTTCTTTTGGAAAAAAAAAAAAAAATGAGAGGGGAGCATATCCAGCCTCCCGCTCCCTTCCCTTTTAGTCGCCTTCTACGACACGCAGGGAATACGTGGGAAGTATTCTTTCTCCCCTATATATATATATATATATATATATATATATATATATATATATATATATATATATATATATATATTTCTTTCGTACTATTCGCCATTTCCCGCATGTGCAAGGTAGCGTTAAGAACAGAGGACTGTGCCTTTGAGGGAATATCCTCACCCGGCCCCCTTCTCTGTTCCTTCTTTTGGAAAATTGAAAAGAACGAGAGGGGAGGATTTCCAGCCACTCGCTCCCTCCCCTTTTAGTCGCCTTTTACGACACTCAGGGAATACGTGGGAAGTATTCGTTCTCCCCTATTCCCAGGGATTAATATACAACTGTATATACAACACAACTTGTATCCATTGCATCAGTCTATCATCATTTCCATCACAACGTTCTTAAGACTATTTATTACTAATACTAATCATAAACATTTCATTATGCACATTCTCTATTCCTATATTTCTCATTTGAGTGAATTAAAAATTATGCGAAGGGCATTGTCCTGCACCATATTTATGTCTTTTTCCATAAAAAATCCTAACAAACTTATAATTACAGCGAGCGAAAAAATGAAAACAATGTGATGGAAACTACAGACTGATGCCACAGACGCAATGTGTTTAATACACAGTATAATGGCAGTGCAATAACCCATGACTGACAAAAAGAATAAATGAAATTGACAGTTAGTAAATAATCTTCAGTAATACAGTTGCGGAAGTGGTTATGAAGGTGATAATGAAGTAGATAAAGTTCTATATCTAATCATGACATATCCACCAGTCCATGAGAGTATTTGTAAAATACAGTGGTACAACTGGGTACAGCTGTAGCACATGAATTGACAGACTAAATTCTATGTATGAATGATTGGCTTTAAATTTAAAGTTAGTGCTCAAGTTGCTCAAAACCAAAACAATTACAAAAACTCAGATTTCTCACCTAGGCCCTATACACGTACATCAATATATTCACTCTGATACATTTTAATGACTATTTTTACTGTTACTGTGCAAGTTCAGATCTTTCGTAGATGTGGTATATCAAACATTGAGTAAAATAAGAATTGTATCAAAATAAAGAAAATACCAAAGAGTATTAATAATTCCAATTGAAAAGTTGACATTACTTTATCAGCAACAATAACCAAATTTGTTTAGAAGCCAAGTACAGTCCTATGGATGGTTTATAAGGCTATGTGGTCAAGGAAGAACAAAATCATAAATCTAAGATTCAACAAAACTTTTACATCTTGAAATATAATCAAACAAGAATACAAAGCATATTCTGAATATATTTTACACCAATCAGATATGATTATTTCTATCTCTTAGGACAAGATAAAAAGAACATTGTGAAGATGTCATCCATATGGAATATAGCATATTGACTAAGTTGAATTAATGAGAAGGAATACAACCACGATGTCATCAATGCTCAATGACAGTCATTAAATATATGGTTGGGTTGAGATCACTCATTTGTAAATTTCTTTTTTGTATGTGTTTCAAGTACTAAAGTAAATAATCAAATAATCTAAAGCAAAGTACATGCTTAATTAATGCAAAAATGGATTAAAAAAAAACGATACATGGGCTATGAATGAATATGTCTGGAGGAGGGTGGATGTGTTGGGAATTAAAAATGTTTTAGGACAGTATATGGTGTGAGGCAGTTTGCTTAAGTAAGAAATAAGATGGCAAGATAGAGATGTGGTAACATAAACCGTGTGGTTGACAGTTGAAGAATGTGTGTTGAAATGGTTTGGACACGGAAGGAATGAGCAATGACAGATTGTCAAAGAGGACATGAGCAATGAGAGATTGTCAAAAGGACTTGAGTGTCAGAAGTGGACGGAACAAGGAGAATAGGAAGACCCTATTGGAGATGAAAGGATGGAGGGAAAATGATTATGTATGATGGAAACCTGAACGTGCAAGAAGGTGAAAGGCGTGCACACGGGAGAATGAACTGGAAGGAAGTGGTTAACAGGGATTGATGGGCTGTCACCGGACTGAACCAGGGAATATGAAGCAGCAAAGGGAGAAATTGTGGAAAGGTCTGTGACGCCTGGGTGTGGATAGGCAGCTGTGGTTTTGGCCCACTGCACATGGTAACTAGAGAACGGATGCGAGAAAATACGGAGTTTCCTTCATCTGCTCTTGGCACAACCTACCTAATGTGCGAAACTACAATTAAGAATGTTGGCTGCAATAATATATATATATATATATATATATATATATATATATATATATATATATATATATATATATATATATATATAGATTACTGCTGCAGTAATCTACGCCATCAGGAGCTCCAGAAGAAGGACTTTATCTGACAACCTTCCCGCGCCATCAGGAAGGAAGTCTAGTGAACAAGCACTGCTGAAGCAGGATTTTGGCCAGCAGGAGAAGAACCATCTTAATGGGGTGATGCTACTACGTTTGTAAATCAAGAACCATTGCAACACAAACCTCGCCAGGTGGTAAAGTGTCCCGCAGTGTATCGAGACAGACTTCCCCAGAAATTTTTTAAAGGGGAAGCAAATGTTTAGAGTTGTGTTACTGGGGTGATAGTTTTCATACATGGTGCTTTGACAAGAAAATAGTGATACTGAAAAAAAAAAATGTAGCTTAGACATTGAAGCTTATTGATACAGTGGTTAAATTGATGAGAACTACTATTGACGTTTGTGTAAATAAATTATACATTTCCCTTTTCCATAGCCAGACGTTGAACCATTATGCGACATTCATGTTCTCATTTCATTTCAAGCTAGAAGTTTCAGTTTTTTAAATTATTTTTTACTTTTTCATATGTATATACATGTATATGTGTGTGTGTGCGTGTATATGTGCGTGTGTATGTGTATGTATATATATATATATGTATATATATATATATATATATATATATATATATATATATATATATATATATATATATATATATATATATATATATATATATATATTATCCCTGGGGATAGGGGTGAAAGAATACTTCCCACGCATTCCTCGCGTGTCGTAGAAGGCGACTAGAGGGGACGGGAGCGGGGGGCCAGAAATCATCCCATCCTTGTATTTATTTTTAACTTTCTAAAATAGGAAACAGAAGAAGGAGTCAAACGGGGAGTGCTCATCCTCCTCAAAGTCTCAAAATGGGGTGTCTAAATGTGTGTGGATGTAACCAAGAGGTGAAAAAAGGAGAGATAGGTAGTATCTTTGAGGAAAGGAACCTGGATGTTTTGGCTCTGAGTGAAACGAAGCTCAAGGGTAAAGGGGAAGAGTGGTTTGGGAATGTCTGGGGAGTAAAGTCAGGGGTTAGTGAGAGGACAAGAGCAAGGGAAGGAGTAGCACTACTCCTGAAACAGGAGTTGTGGGAGTATGTAATAGAATGTAAGAGTGTAAATTCCCGATTAATATGGGTAAAACTGAAAGTTGATGGAGAGAGATGGGTGATTATTGGTGCATATGCACCTGGGCATGAGAAGAAAGATCAAGAGAGGCAAGTGTTTTGGGAGCAGCTGAATGAGTGTTAGTGGTTTTGATGCACGAGACCGGGTTATAGTGATTGGTGATTTGAATGCAAAGGTGAGTAATGTGGCAGTTGAGGGAATAATTGGTATACATTGGGTGTTCAGTGTTGTAAATGGAAATGGTGAAGAGCTTGTAGATTTATGTGCTGAAAAAGGACTGGTGATTGGGAATACCTGGTTTAAAATGCGAGATATACATAAGTATACGTATGTAAGTAGGAGAGATGGCCAGAGAGCGTTATTGGATTACGTGTTAATTGACAGGCGCGCGAAAGAGAGACTTTTGGATGTTAATGTGCTGAGAGGTGCAACTGGAGGGATGTCTGATCATTATCTTGTAGAGGCAAAGGTGAAGATTTGTATGGGTTTTCAGAAAAGAAGAGTGAATGTTGGGGTGAAGAGGGTGGTGAGAATGAGTGAGCTTGGGAAGGAGACTTGTGTGAGGAAGTACCAGGAGAGACTGAGTACAGAATGGAAAAAGGTGAAAACAATGGAAGTAAGGAGAGTGGGGGAGGAATGGGATGTATTTAGGGAATCAGTGATGGATTGCGCAAAAGATGCTTGTGGGATGACAAGAGTGGGAGGTGGGTTGATTAGAAAGGGTAGTGAGTGGTGGGATGAAGAAGTACGAATATTAGTGAAAGAGAAGAGAGAGGCATTTGAACGATTTTTGGAGGAAAAAAATGCAATTGAATGGGAGATATATAAAAGAAAGAGACAGGAGGTCAAGAGAAAGGTGCAAGAGGTGAAAAAGAGGGCAAATGAGAGTTGGGGTGAGAGAGTATCATTAAATTCTAGGGAGAATAAAAAGATGTTCTGGAAGGAGGTAAATAAAGTGCGTAAGACAAGGGAGCAAATGGGAACTTCAGTGAAGGGCGCAAATGGGGAGGTGATAACAAGTAGTGGTGAAGTGAGAAGGATATGGAGTGAGTATTTTGAAGGTTTGTTGAATGTATTTGATGATAGAGGGACAGATATAGGGTGTTTTGGTCGAGGTTTTGTGCAAAGTGAGAGGGTTAGGGAAAATGATTTGGTAAACAGAGAAGAGGTAGCAAAGCTTTGCGGAAGATGAAAGCCGGTAAGGCAGCAGGTTTGGATGGTATTGCAGTGGAATTTATTAAGAAAGGGGGTGACTGTATTATTGACTGGTTGGTAAGGTTATTTAATGTATGTATGACTCATGGTGAGGTGCCTGAGGATTGGCGGAATGCGTGCATAGTGCCATTGTACAAAGGCAAAGGGGATAAGAGTGAGTGCTCAAATTACAGAGGTATAAGTTTGTTGAGTATTCGTGTAAATTATATGGGAGGGTATTGATTGAGAGGGTGAAGGCATGTACAGAGCATCAGATTGGGGAAGAGCAGTGTGGTTTCAGAAGTGGAAGAGGATGTGTGGATCAGGTGTTTGCTTTCAAGAATGTATGTGAAAAATACATAGAAAAGCAAATGGATTTGTATTTACCATTTATGGATCTGGAGAAGGCATATGATAGAGTTGATAGAGATGCTCTGTGGAAGGTATTAAGAATATATGGTGTGGGAGGAAAATTGTTAGAAGCAGTGAAAAGTTCTTATCGAGGATGTAAGGCATGTGTACGTGTAGGAAGAGAGGAAATTGATTGGTTCTCGGTGAATGTAGGTTTGCGGCAGGGGTGTGTGATGTCTCCATGGTAGTTTAATTTGTTTATGGATGGAGTTGTTAGGGAGGTGAATGCAAGAGTTTTGGAAAGTGGGGTAAGTATGAAATCTGTTGGGGATGAGAGAGCTTGGGAAGTGAGTCAGTTGTTGTTCGCTGATGATACAGCTTCTGCTGGCTGATCCATGTGAGAAACTGCAGAAGCTGGTGACTGAGTTTAGTAAAGTGTGTGAAAGAAGAAAGTTGATAGTAAATGTGAATAAGAGCAAGGTAATTAGGTACAGTAGGGTTGAGGGTCAAGTCAAGTGGGAGGTAAGTTTGAAAGGAGAAAAACTGGAGGAAGTAAAGTTTTTTAGATATCTGGGAGTGGATCTGGCAGCGGATGGAACCATGGAAGCGGAAGTGGATCATTGGGTGGGGGAGGGGGCGAAAATTCTGGTCGAGAGCATTATCTCGGAAAGCAAAAATGGGTATGTTTGAAGGAATAGTAGTTCCAACAATGTTGTATGGTTGCGAGGCGTGGGCTATGGATAGAGTTGTGCGCAGGAGGATGGATGTGCTGGAAATGAGATGCTTGAGGACAATGTGTGGTGTGAGGTGGTTTGATTCGAGTAAGTAACGTAAGGGTAAGAGAGATGTTTGGAAATAAAAAGAACGTGGTTGAGAGAGCAGAAGAGGGTGTTTTGAAATGGTTTGGGCACATGGAGAGCATGAGTGAGGAAAGATTGACCATGAGGATATATGTGTCGGAGGTGGAGAGAACGAGGAGAAGTGGGAGACCAAATTGGAGGTGGAAAGATGGAGTGAAAAAGATTTTGTGTGATCGGGGCCTGAACATGCAGGAGGGTGAAAGGAGGGTAAGGAATAGAGTGAATTGGATCGATGTGGTAAACCGGGGTTGACGTGCTGTCAGTGGATTGAATCAAGGCATGTGAAGCGTCTGGGGTAAACCATGGAAAGCTCTGTAGGTATGTATATTTGCGTGTGTGGACGTATGTATATACATGTGTATGGGGGTGGGTTGGGCCATTTCTTTCGTCTGTTTCCTTGCGCTACCTCGCAAACGCGGGAGACAGCGACAAAGCAAAAAAAAAAAAATATATATATATATATATATATATATATATATATATATATATATATATATATATATAAATATATATGAGAGAGCTTGGGAAGTGAGTCAGTTGTTGTTCGCTGATGATACAGCGCTGGTGGCTGATTCATGTGAGAAACTGCAGAAGCTGGTGACTGAGTTTGGTAAAGTGTGTGGAAGAAGAAAGTTAAGAGTAAATGTGAATAAGAGCAAGGTTATTAGGTACAGTAGGGTTGAGGGTAAAGTCAATTGGGAGGTGAGTTTGAATGGAGAAAAACTGGAGGAAGTGAAGTGTTTTAGATATCTGGGAGTGGATCTGGCAGCGGATGGAACCATGGAAGCGGAAGTGGATCATAGGTTGGGGGAGGGGGCGAAAATTCTGTTGGCCTTGAAGAAAGTGTGGAAGTCGAGAACATTATCTCGGAAAGCAAAAATGGGTATGTTTGAAGGAATAGTGGTTCCAACAATGTTGTATGGTTGCGAGGCGTGGGCTTTGGATAGAGTTGTGCGCAGGAGGATGGATGTGCTGGAAATGAGATGTTTGAGGACAATGTGTGGTGTGAGGTGGTTTGATCGAGTGAGTAACGTAAGGGTAAGAGAGATATGTGGAAATAAAAAGAGCGTGGTTGAGAGAGCAGAAGAGGGTGTTTTGAAGTGGTTTGGGCACATGGAGAGGATGAGTGAGGAAAGATTGACCATGAGGATATATGTGTCGGAGGTGGAGGGAGCAAGGAGAAGAGGGAGACCAAATTGGAGGTGGAAAGATGGAGTGAAAAAGATTTTGTGTGATCGGGGCCTGAACATGCAGGAGGGTGAAAGGAGGGTAAGGAATAGAGTGAATTGGATCGATGTGGTATACCGGGGTTGACGTGCTGTCAGTGGATTGAATCAAGGCATGTGAAGCGTCTGGGGTAAACCATGGAAAGCTGTGTAGGTATGTATATTTGCGTGTGTGGACGTATGTATATACATGTGTATGGGGGTGGGTTGGGCCATTTCTTTCGTCTGTTTCCTTGCGCTACCTCGCAAACGCGGGAGACAGCGACAAAGTATAAAAAAAAAAAATATATATATATATATATATATATATATATATATATATATATATATATATATATATATATATATAAAGTTTTTCTTATTATTTTGCTTTGTCGCTGTCTCCCGCGTAAGGAAGGTACCACTAGGGAACAGACGAAAGAATTGCAAAACTCACCCACATACACATGTATATACATACACGTCCAGACACGCAAATATACATGCCTATACATCTCAATGTATACATATATATATATATATATATATATATATATATATATATATATATATATATATATATATATATATATATATATATATATATATATATATATATATATATATATATATATACAGTCACAGACGTATACACATATACACATGTATATAAATCATACTGTCTGCTTTTAAGTATTCCCATCGCCACCTCGCAAAATATGGAATAACAGACCCCTCCCCCCTCATTCGTTCACACTTAGTCTCTAGCTGTCATGTAATAATGCACCGAAACCACAGCTCCCTTTCCACATCCAGCCCGCACAGAACTTTCCATGGTTTACCCCAGACGCTTCACATGCCCTGGTTCAATCCATTACCAGCACCTCGACCCCGGATCACTCAAAATATTTTTCACTCCATCTTTCCACCTCCAATATGGTCTACCTCGTCTCCTCGTTCTCTCCACACCTGATACATAAATCCTCTTGGTCAATCTCTACTCTCTCATTCTCTCCATGTGACCAAATCATTTCAAAACACCATCCTCGACTCTCTCAACCACACTCTTTTTATCATCACACATCTCTCTTACCCTTACATTACTTACTCGATGAAACCACCTCACACCACATATTGTCCTCAAACATCTCATTTCCAGCACATCCACCCTCCTCCGCACAACTCTATCCATAGCCCACGCCTCGCAACCATACAGCATTGTTGGAACCACTATTCCTTCAAACATACACACTTTTGCTTTCCGATATAATGTTCTCGACTTCCAAACATTCTTCAAGGCTCCCAGAATTTTCGCCCCCTCCCCCACCCTTCCACTTCCATTGTTCCATCCGCTGCCACATCTACTCCCAGATATCTAAAACACTTTACTTCCTCCAGTTTTTCTCCATTCAAACTTACCTCCCAGTTGACTTGACCCTCAACCCTACCGTACCTAATAACCTTGCTCTTATTCACATTTACTCTCAACTTTCTTCTTTCACACACTTTACCAAACTCAGTCACCAGCTTCTGCAGTTTCTCACATGAATCAGCCACCAGCGCTGTATCATCAGCGAACAACAACTGACTCACTTCCCAAGCTCTCTCATCCACAACCGACAGCATACTTGCTCCTCTTTCCAAAACTCTTGTATTCACCGCCTTAACAACCAATCCATAAACAAATTGAACAAGTATGGAGACATCACACACCCCTGCCGCACCCCTACATTCACTGAGAATCAATTACTTTTCTCTCTTCCTACACGTACACATGCCTTACATCCTCGATAAAAACTTTTCACAGCTTCTAACAACTTGCCTCCCATACCATATATTCTTAATACCTTCCACAAAGCATCTCTATCAACTCAATCATATGCCTTCTCCAGACCCATAAATGCTACATACAAATCCATTTGCTTCTCTAAGTATTTCTCACATACATTCTTGGAAGCATATTCCTGATCTACACATCCTCTACCACTTCTGAAACCACAATGCTGTTTCCCAAAATGCCTTCACATTCTCAATCAACACCCTCTCATATAATTTCCCAGGAATACTCAACAAACTTATACCTCTGTAATTTGAGAACGGATATTTTCCCCTTTGCCTTTGTGCAATGGCACTATGCAAGCATTCCTCCAATCCTCAGGCACCTCACTATGAGACATACATACATAAAATAAGCTTACCAACCAGTCAACAATACAGTCACCCCCTTTTTTAACAAATTCCACTGGATCACCATTGAAACCCCTGCCCTGCCTTGCCGGTTTTCATCTTCCGCAAATCTTTTACCACCTCTTCTCTGTTTACCAAATCATTTTTCCTAACCCTCTCATTTTACACACCACCTCGACCAAAACACCTTATATCTGCCATTCTATCATCAAATACATTCAGCAAACCCTCCAAATACTCACTCCATCTTCTCACATCACCACTATTTGTTATCACCTCCCCATTAGTCCTCTTCAGTGAAATTCCCATTTGTTCCCTTGTCTTACGCATTTTATTTGCCTCCTACGAAAACATCTTTTTATTCTCCCTAAAATTTAATGATACTCTCTCACCCCAACTCTCATTTGCCCTTTGTTTCACCTCTTGCAACTTTCTCTTGACCTCTTTCTCTTTCTTTTATACATCTCTCAGTGATTTTCATTATTTCCCTGCAAAAATCTTCCAAATGCCTCTATCTTTTGTTTCACTAATACTCTTACTTCTTCATCCCACAACTCACTACCCTTTCTAATCTGCCCACCTCCCACGCCTCTCAGGCCACAAGCATCTTTTGCGCAAGCCATCACTGTTTCCCTAAATACATTCCATTCCTCCCCCACTCCCCTAACGTCCTTAGTTCTCACCTTTTTCCATTCTCTACTCAGTCACTCCTGGTACTTCCTCAAAGAAGTCTCCTTCCCAAGCTCACTTGCTCTCACAACTCTTTTCACCCCAGCATTTTCTCTTCTTTTCTGAAAACCTCTACAAATTTTCACTTTCGTCTCCAGAAGATAATGATCAGACATAATCCAGTTGCACCTCTCAGCACATTAACATCCAATAGTCTCTCTTTCGCGCGCCTATCAATTAACACGTAATCCAATAACGCTCTCTAGGCATCTCTCCTACTTACCTACGTATACTTTATATATTTATTTTTAAACCAGGTATTCCGAATAACCAGTCCTTTTTCAGCAAATACATCTGCAATCTCTTTACCATTTCCATCTAAAACACTGAACACCCCATGCACACCAATTATTCCCTCAACTGCCACATTACTCAGCTTTGCATTCAAGTCACACATCACTTTAACCCGTTCTCGTGCATCAAAACTACTCTTGCCTCTCATGATTTTTCTTCTCATGCCCAGGTGCATATGGATATATATATTTCTATATATTTATATCCATATATATATATATACATATATATATATATATATATATATATATATATATATATATATATATATATATATATATATATATATATATATATATATATATATATATATATATATATATCAATAGTAGTTCTCATCAATTTAACCACTGTATCAATAAGCTTCAATGTCTAAGCTACATTTTTTTCCAATTTCACTATTTTCTTGTCAAAGCACCATGTATGAAAACTATCACTCCAGTAACACAACTATCAACATTTACTTCCCCTTTAAAAAAGTTCTGGGGATTTCTGTCTAGATACACTGCGGGACACTCTACCACCTGGCGAGGTTTCTGTTGCAATGGTTCTTGATTCACAAACATAGTAGCATCTCTTGTGGGCGGAAGAACATTCTTGTAACCACAGCAAGGATCACAGTCTCATGCAAAGTGAGAGGGTTAGGGAAAATGATTTGGTAAACAAAGAAGAGGTAGTAAAAGCTTTGCGGAAGATGAAAGCCGGCAAGGCAGCAGGTTTCGATGGTATTGCAGTGGAATCTATTAAATAAGGAGGTGACTGTATTATTGACTGCTTGGTAAGGTTATTTAATGTATGTATGACTCATGGTGAGGTGCCTGAGGATTGGCGGAATGCGTGCATAGTGCCATTCTACAAAGGCAAAGGGAATAAGAGTGAGTGCTCAATTTACAGAGGTATAAGTTTGTTGAGTATTCCTTGCAAATTATATGGAAGGGTATTGATTGAGAGGATGAAGGCATGTACAGAGCATCAGATTGGGGAAGAGCAGTGTGGTTTCAGAAGTGGTAGAGGATGTGTGGATCAGGTGTTTGCTTTGAAGAATGTATGTGAGAAATACTTAGAAAAGCAAATGGATTTGTATGTAGCATTTATGGATCTGGAGAAGGCATATGATAGAGTTGATAGAGATGCTCTGTGGAAGGTATTAAGAATATATGGTGTGGGAGGCAAGTTGTTAGAAGCAGTGAAAAATTTTTATCGAGGATGTAAGGCATGTGTACGTGTAGGAAGAGAGGAAATTGATTGGTTCTCAGTGAATGTAGGTTTGCGGCAGGGGTGTGTGATGTCTCCATGGTTGTTTAATTTGTTTATGGATGGGGTTGTTAGGATGGTGAATGCAAGAGTTTTGGAAATAGGGGCAAGTATGAAGTCTGTTGTGGATGAGAGAGCTTGGGAAGTGAGTCACTTGTTGTTCGCTGATGATACAGCGCTGGTGGCTGATTCATGTGAGAAACTGCAGAAGCTGGTGACTGAGTTTGGTAAAGTGTGTGAAAGAAGAAAGTTAAGAGTAAATGTGAATAAGAGCAAGGTTATTAGGTACAGTAGGGTTTAGGGTCAAGTCAATTGGGAGGTAAGTTTGAATGGAGAAAAACTGGAGGAAGTAAAGTGTTTTAGATATCTGGGAGTGGATCTGGCAGCGGATGGAACCATGGAAGTGGAAGTGGATCATAGGGTGGGGGACGGGGCGAAAATTCTGAGAGCCTTGAAGAATGTGAGGAAGTCGAGAACATTATCTCGGAAAGCAAAAATGGGTATGTTTGAAGGAATAGTGGTTCCAACAATGTTGTATGGTTGCGAGGCGTGGGCTATGGATAGATTTGTGCGCAGGAGGATGGATGTGCTGGAAATGAGATGTTTGAGGACAATGTGTGGTGTGAGGTGGTTTGATCGAGTAAGTAACGTAAGTGTAAGAGAGATGTGTGGAAATAAAAAGAGCGTGGTTGAGAGAGCAGAAGAGGGTGTTTAAAAATGGTTTGTGCACATGGAGATAATGAGTGAGGAAAGATTGACCAAGAGCATATATATGTCGGAGGTGGAGGGAACGAGGAGAAGTGGGAGAACAAAATTGGAGGTGGAAAGATGGAATGAAAAAGATTTTGTGTGATCGGGGCCTGAACATGCAGGAGGGTGAAAGGAGGGCAAAGGAATAGAGTGAATTGGATCGATGTGGTATACCGGGGTTGACGTGCTGTCAGTGGATTGAATCAGGGCATTTGAAGCGTCTGGGGTAAACCATGGAAAGATGTGTAGGTATGCATATTTGCGTGTGTGGACGTATGTATATACATGTATATGGGAGTGGGTTGGGCTATTTCTTTCGTCTGTTTCCTTGCGCTACCTCGCAAACGCGGGAGACAGCGGCAAAAAAAAAAAAAAAATATAGATATATATATATATATATATATATATATATATATATATATATATATATATATATATGGAGCGGGTGGCTGGAAATCCTCCCCTCTCGTTTTTTTCTTTTTTTTAATTTTCCAAAAAAAGGAATAGAGAAGGGGGCCAGGTGAAGATATTCCCTCAAAGGCCCAGTCCTCTGTTCTTAACGCAACCTCGCTAATGCGGGAAAGGGCGAATAGTACGAAAGAAAAGAAAGATATATATATATATATATATATATATATATATATATATATATATATATATATATATATATATATATATATATATATATATATATATATATATATAATAAAAAGATGTTTTCGAAGGAGGTAAATAAAGTGCATAAGAGGAGGGAAGAAATGGGAACTTCAGTGAAGGGGCTAATGGGGAGGTGATAACACGTAGTAGCGTTGTGAGAGGGAGATGGAATGAGTATGTTGAAGGTTTGTTGAATGTGTTTGATAATAGAGTGGTAGATATAGGGTATTTTGGTCGAGGTGGTGTGCAAAGTGAGAGGGTTATGGAGAATGATTTGGTAAACAGAGAAGAGGTAGTAAAAGCTTTGTGGATGATGAAAGCCAGCAAGGCAGCGGGTTTGGATGGTATTGTAATGGAATTTATTAAAAAAGGGTGTGACTGTATTGTTGACTGGTTGGTAAGGTTATTTAAGGTATATATGACTCATGGTGAGGTGCCTGAGGATTGCCGGAATTCTTGCATAATGCCATTGTACAAAGGCAAAGGGGATAAAAGTGAGTGCTCAAATTACAGAGATATAAGCTTGTTGATTATTTGTGGGAAATTATATTGTAGGGTATTGATTGAGAGTGTGAAGGCATGTACAGAGCATCAGATTTGGGAAGAGAAGTTTGGTTTCATAAGTGGTAGAGGATGTGTGTATCAGGTGTTTGCTTTGAAGAATGTATGTGAGAAATACTTAGAAAAGCAAATGGATTTGTATGTAATATGTATTGATCTAGAGAAAGCATATGATAGAGTTCATAGAGACGCTCTGTGGAAGGAATTAAGAATATATGATGTGGGAGGCAAGTTATTAGAAACAGTGAAAAGTCTTTATCGAGGATGTAAGGCATGTGTACGTGTAGGAAGAGAGGAAAGTGATTGTTTCTCAGTGAATGTAGGTTTACGCCAGGGGTGTGTGATGTCTCAATGGCTGTTTAATTTGTTTTTGGATGTGGTTGTTAGGGAGGTGAATGCAATAGTTTTGGTAAGAGGAGCAACTATGTAGTCTCTTGTGGATGAGAGAGCTTGGGAAGTGAGTCTGTTGTTGTTCGCTGGTGATACAGTTCTGGTGGCTGATTCATATGAGAAACTACAAAAGCTGAGACGGAATGTGAATAAGAGCAAAGTTACTAGGTACAGTGGGGTTGAGCGTCAAGTCAATTTTGTGGTAAGTTTGAACTGAGCAAAACTGGAGGAAGTGAAGTATTTTAGATATCTGGGAGTGGAATTGGCAGCGGAAGGAACCATGGAAGCGGAAGTGAATCATAGGGTGGGGGAGGAGGTGAGAATTTTCAGAGCGTTGAAGAATGTGTGAAAGTCGAGAACATTATCTCAGAAAGCAAAAATGGGTATTTTTGATGGAATAGTGGTTCCAACAATGTTATATGGTTGCGAGGCGTGGGCTATGGATAGAGTTGTGCGGATGAGGGTGGATGTGTTGGAAATGAGATGCTTGAGGACAATATGTGGTGTGAGGTAGTTTGATCGAGTAAGTAATAATAGGGCAAGAGAGATGTGTGGTAATAAAAAGAGTCTGGTGTCGAGAGCAGAAGAGGGTGTTTTGAAATGCTTTGGTCACATGGAGAGAGTGAGTGATGAAAGATTGACCAAGATGATATATGTGCCAGAGGTGGAGGGAACGAGGATAGGTGGGAGACCAAATTGAATGTGGAAAGAGGGAGTGAAAATGATTTTGAGTGATCGGGGCCTGAACATGCAGGAGGGAGAAAGGCGTGCAAGGAATAGAGTGAATAGGACCGATGTGGTATACCGGGGTCGGCATGCTGTCATTGGATTAAATCAGCGTATGTGAAGTGTCTGGGGTAAATAATGGAAAGTCCTCTGGAGCCTGGATGTGGAAAGGGAGATGTGTTTTCGCGCATTATTGCGTGATAGCTAGAGACTGAGTGTGAACGAATGGGGACTTTCTTGTCTTTTCCTAGCGCTACCTCGCACACATGATGGGGGAGGGGGATGTTACTCCATGTGTGGCGAGTTGGCGATAGGAATTAATAAAGGCACACAGTGTGAATTGTGTGCATATGTATATATGTATATGCGTGTGTGTGTATATATATGTGTACATTGAGATGTATGGGTATGTTTATTTGCGTGTGTGGACGTGTATGTATATACATGTGTATGGGGGTGGGTTGGGACATTTCTTTTGTCTGTGTCCTTGTGCTACCTCGCGAACGCGGGACACAGCGACAAAGCAAAATAAAAAAATAATAAATAAATAAATACATATATATATATATATATATATATATATATATATATATATATATATATATATATATATATATATATATATATATATATATATATATATATATATATATATATATATATACTTCCCACGCATTCCTCGCGTGTCGTAGAAAGCGACTAGAGGGGACGGGAGCGGGGGGCCAGAAATCCTCCCCTCCTTGTATTTTTTTAACTTTATAAAATGGGAAACAGAAGAAGGAGTCACGCGGGGAGTGCTCATCCTTCTCGAAGACTCAGATTGGGGTGCCTAAATGTGTGTGGATATAACCAAGATGTGAAAAAAGGAGAGATAGGTAGTATATTTGAGGTAAGGAACCTGGATGTTTTGGCTCGAAGTGAAACGAAGCTCAAGGGTAAAGGGGAAGAGTGGTTTGGGAATGTTTTGGGAGTAAAGTCAGGGGTTAGTGAGAGGACAAGAGCAAGGGAAGGAGTAGCAGTACTCCTGAAACAGGAGTTGTGGGAGTATGTGATAGAATGTAAGAAAGTAAATTCTCGATTAATATGGGTAAAACTGAAAGTTGATGGAGAGAGATGGGTGAATATTCGTGCATATGCACCTGGGCATGAGAAGAAAGATCATGAGAGGCAAGTGTTTTGGGAGCAGCTGAATGAGTGTGTTAGTGGTTTTGATGCACGAGACCGGGTTATAGTGATGGGTGATTTGAATGCAAAGGTGAGTAATGTGGCAGTTGAGGGAATAATTGGTATACATGGGGTGTTCAGTGTTGTAAATGGAAATGGTGAAGAGCTTGTAGATTTATGTGCTGAAAAAGGACTGATGATTAGGAATACCTGGTTTAAAAAGCGAGATATACATAAGTATACTTATGTAAGTAGGAGAGATGGCCAGAGAGCTTTATTGGATTACGTGCTAATTGACAGGCGCGCGAAAGAGAGACTTTTGGATGTTAATGTGCTGAGAGGTGCAACTGGAGGGATGTCTGATCATTATCTTGTGAAGGCTAAGGTGAAGATTTGTATGGGTTTTCAGAAAAGAAGAGTGAATGTTGAGGTGAAGAGGGTGATGAGAGTAAGTGAGCTTGGGAAGGAGACTTGTGTGAGGAAGTACCAGGAGAGTCTGAGTACAGAATGGAAAAAGGTGAGAACAATGGAAGTAAGGGGAGTGGGGGAGGAATGGGATGTATTTAGGGAATCAGTGATGGATTGCGCAAAAGATGCTTGTGGCATGAGAAGAGTGGGAGGTGGGTTGATTAGAAAGGGTAGTGAGTGGTGGGATGAAGTAAGAGTATTAGTGAAAGAGAAGAGAGAGGCATTTGGACGATTTTTGCAGGGAAAAAATGCAATTGAGTGGGAGATGTATAAAAGAAAAAAGGAAGAGGTGAAAAAAGGGCAAATGAGAGTTGGGGTGAGAGAGTATCATTAAATTCTAGGGATAATAAAAATATGTTCTGGAAGGAGGTAAATAAAGTGCGTAAGACAAGGGCGAAAATGGGAACTTCAGTGAAGGGCGCAAATGGGGAGGTGATAACAAGTAGTGGTGGTGTGAGAAGGAGATGGAGTGAGTATTTTGAAGGTTTGTTGAATGTGTTTGATGATAGAGTGGCAGATATAGGGTGTTTTGGTCGAGGTGGTGTGCAAAGTGAGAGGGTTAGGGAAAATGATTTGGTAAACAGAGAAGAGGTAGTAAAAGCTTTGCGGAAGATGAAAGCCGGCAAGGCAGCAGGTTTGGATGGTATTACAGTGGAATTTATTAAAAAAGGGGGTGACTGTATTGTTGACTGGTTGGTAAGGTTATTTAATATATGTATGACTCATGGTGAGGTGCCTGAGGATTGGCGGAATGCGTGCATAGTGCCATTGTACAAAGGCAAAGGGGATAAGAGTGAGTGCTCAAATTACAGAGGTATAAGTTTGTTGAGTATTCCTGGTAAATTATATGGGAGGGTATTGATTGAGAGGGTGAAGGCATGTACAGAGCATCAGATTGGGGAAGAGCAGTGTGGTTTCAGAAGTGGTAGAGGATGTGTGGATCAGGTGTTTGCTTTGAAGAATGTATGTGAGAAATACTTAGAAAAGCAAATGGATTTGTATGTAGCATTTATGGATCTGGAGAAGGCATATTATAGAGTTGATAGAGATGCTCTGTTTAAGGGATTAAGAATATATGGTGTGGGAGGCAAGTTGTTAGAAGCAGTGAAAAGTTTTTATCGAGGATGTAAGGCATGTGTACGTGTAGGAAGAGAGGAAAGTGATTGGTTCTCAGTGAATGTAGGTTTGCGGCAGGGGTGTGTGATGTCTCCATGGTTGTTTAATTTGTTTATGGATGGGGTTGTTAGGGAGGTGAATGCAAGAGTTTTGGAAAGAGGGGCAAGTATGAAGTCTGATGGGGATGAGAGAGCTTGGGAAGTGAGTCAGTTGTTGTTCGCTGATGATACAGCGATGGTGGCTGATTCATGTGAGAAACTGCAGAAGCTGGTGACTGAGTTTGGTAAAGTGTGTGAAAGAAGAATGTTAAGAGTAAATGTGAATAAGAGCAAGGTTATTAGGTACAGTAGGGTTGAGGGTCAAGTCAATTGGGAGGTGAGTTTGAATGGAGAAAAACTGGAGGAAGTGAAGTGTTTTAGATATCTGGGAGTGGATCTGGCAGCGGATGGAACCATGGAAGCGGAAGTGGATCATAGGGTGGGGGACGGGGCGAAAATTCTGGGAGCCTTGAAGAATGTGTGGAAGTCGAGAACATTATCTCGGAAAGCAAAAATGGGTATGTTTGAAGGAATAGTGGTTCCAACAATGTTGTATGGTTGCGAGGCGTGGGCTATGGATAGAGTTGTGCGCAGGAGGATGGATGTGCTGGAAATGAGATGTTTGAGGACAATGTGTGGTGTGAGGTGGTTTGATCGAGTAAGTAACGTAAGGGTAAGAGAGATGTGTGGAAATAAAAAGAGCGTGGTTGAGAGAGCAGAAGAGGGTGTTTTGAAATGGTTTGGGCACATGGAGAGAATGAGTGAGGAAAGATTGACCAAGAGGATATATGTGTCGGAGGTGGAGGGAACGAGGAGAAGAGGGAGACCAAATTGGAGGTGGAAAGATGGAGTGAAAAAGATTTTGTGTGATCGCTGCCTGAACATGCAGGAGGGTGAAAGGAGGGCAAGGTATAGACTAAATTGGATCGATGTGGTATACCGCGGTTGACGTGCTGTCAGTGGGTTGAATCAGGGCATGTGAAGCGTCTGGGGTAAACCATGGAAGCTGTGTAAGTATGTATATTTGCGTGTGTGGACGTATGTATATACATGTGTATGGGGGTGGGTTGGGCCATTTCTTTCGTCTGTTTCCTTGCGCTACCTCGCAAACGCGGGAGACGGTGACAAAGCAAGAAGAAAAATATATATATATATATCCCTGGGGATAGGGGAGAAAGAATACTTCCCACGTATTCCCTGCGTGTCGTAGAAGTCGACTAAAAGGGGAGGGAGCGGGTGGCTGGAAATCCTCCCCTCTCATTTTTTTTTTTAATTTTCCAAAAGAAGGAACAGAGAAGGGGGCCAGGTGAGGATTTTCCCTCTAAGGCCCAGTCCTCTGTTCTTAACGCTACCTCGGAAATGCGGGAAATGGCGAATCATATGAAAAAAAAATATATATATATACATATATAGGGGGTAGGGGAGAAAGAATACTTCCCACGCATTCCTCACGTGTCGTAGAAGGTTAGAAACCCTACCCTTCTTTTATCTTAACTTTCTAAAGGTGGAAACAGAAGAAGGAGTCACGCGGGGAGTCCTCATCCTACTCGAAGGCTCAGATTAGGGTGTCTAAATGTGTGTGGATGTAACCAAGATGAGAAAAAAGAAGAGATAGTTGGTATGTTTGAGTAAAGGAACCTGGATGTTTTGGCTCTGAATGAAACAAAGATCAAGGGTAAAGGGGATAAGTGGTTTGGGAATGTCATAGGAGTAAAGTCAGGGGTTAGTGAGAGGACAAGAGCATGGGAAAGAGTTGCACAACTCTTGAAACAGGAATTGTGGAAGTATGTAATAGAGTGTAAGAAAGTAAATTCTAGATTGATATTTGTAAAACTGAAAGTTGATGGAGAGAGATCGGTGATTATTGGTGCATATGCACAGGGGCATGAGAAGAAAGATCATTAGAGGCAAGTGTTTTGGGAGCAGCTGAATGAGTGTGTTTGTGGTGGGTGATTTGAATGCAAAGGTGAGTAATGTGGCAGTTGAGGGAATAATTGGTATACATGGGGTGTTCAGTGTTGTAAATGGAAATGGTGAAGAGCTTTTATATTTATGTGCTGAAAACGGACTGGTGATTGGGAATATCTGGTTTAAAAAGCGAGATATACATAAGTATATGTATGTAAGTAGAAGAGATGGCCAGAAAGCGTTATTGGATTACGTGTTAATTGATAGGCGCGCGAAAGAGAGACTTTTGGATGTTAATGTGCTGAGACGTGCAACTGGAGGGATGTCTGATCATTATCTTGTGGAGGCGAAGGTGAAGATTTGTAGGAGTTTTCAGAAAAGAAGAGAGAATTTTGGGGTGAACAGAGTGGTGATAGTAAGTGAGCTTGGGAAAGAGACTTGTGTGAGGATGTACCTGGAGACCCTGAGTGCAGAATGGAAAAAGGTGAGAAGAAAGGAGGTAAGGGGAGTGGGGGAGAAATGGGATGTGTTTAATGAAGCACTGATGGCTTGCGCAAAAGATGCTTGTGGTATGAGAAGCGTGGGAGGTGGGTTGATTAGAAAGGGTAGTGAATGGTGGGATGAAGAAGTATGATTATTATTGAAGGAGAAGAGAGAGGCATTGGGACGATTTTTGCAGGGAAAAAATGCAAATAAGTGAGAGATGAATGAAAGAAAAAGGCAGGAGGTCAAGAGAAAGGTGCAAGAGGTGAAAAAGAGGGCAAATGAGAGTTGGGGTGAGAGAGTATCATTAAATTTTAGGGAGAATAAAAAGATGTTCTGGAGGGAGGTAAATAAAGTGCGTAAGACAAGGGAGCAAATGGGAACTTCGGTGAAGGGCGCAAATGGGGAGGTGATAACAGGTAGTGGTGATGTGAGAAGGAGATGGAGTGAGTATTTTCAAGGTTTGTTGAATGTGTTTGATGATAGAGTGGCAGATATAGGGTGTTTTGGTCGAGGTGGTGTGCAAAGTGAGAGGATTAGGGAAAATGATTTGGTAAACAGAGTAGAGGTGGTAAAAGCTTTGCGGAAGATGAAAGCCGGCAAGGCAGCAGGTTTGGATGGTATTGCAGTGGAATTTATTAAAAAAGGGGGTGACTGTATTATTGACTGGTTGGTAAGGTTATTTAATGTATGTATGACTCATGGTGAGGTGCCTGAGGATTGGCGGAATTCGTGCACAGTGAAATTGTACAAAGGGAAAGGGGATAAGTGTGAGTGCTCAAATTACAGAGGTATAAGTTTGTTGAGTATTCCTGGTAAATTATATGGGAGGGCATTGATTGAGAGGGTGAAGGCATGTACAGAGCATCAGATTGGGTAAGAGGACTGTGGTTTCAGAAGTGGTAGAGGATGTGTGGATCAGGTGTTTGCTTTGAAGAATGTATGTCTGAAATACTTAGAAAAGCAAATGGATTTGTATGTAGCATTTATGGATCTGGAGAAGGCATATGATAGAGTTGATAGAGATGCTCTGTGGAAGGTATTAAGAATATATGGTGTGGGAGGCAAGTTGTTAGAAGCAGTGAAAAGTTTTTAACGAGGATGTAAGGCATGTGTACGTGTAGAAAGAGAGGAAAGTGATTGGTTCTCAGTGAATGTAGGTTTGCGGCAGGGGTGTGTGATGTCTCAATGGTTGTTTAATTTGTTTATGGATGGGGTTGTTAGGGAGGTGAATGGAAGAGTTTTGGAAAGAGGGGCAAGTATGAAGTCTGTTGTGGATGAGAGAGCTTCGGAAGTGAGTCAGTTTTTGTTCGCTGATGATACAGCGCTGGTGGCTGATTCATGTGAAAAAATGCAGAAGCTGGTGACTGAGTTTGGTAAAGTGTGTGAAAGAAGAAAGTTAAGAGTAAATGTGAATAAGATCAAAGTTATTAGGTACAGTAGGTTTGAGGGTCAAGTCAATTGGGAGGTAAGTTTGAATGGAGAAAAACTGGAGGAAGTAAAGTGTTTTAGATATCTGGGAATGGATCTGGCAGCGGATGGAACCATGGAAGCGGAAGTAGATCATAGGGTTAGGAAAGGGCGAAAATCCTGGGAGCCTTGAAGAATGTGTGGAAGTCGAGAACATTGTCTTGGAAAGAAAAATGGGTATGTTTGAAGGAATAGTGTTTCCAACAATGTTGTATGGTTGCGAGGCGTGGGCTATGGATAGAGTTGTGCGCAGAAGGGTGGATGTGCTGGAAATGAGATGTTTGAGGACAATGTGTGGTGTGAGGTGGTTTGATCGAGTAAGTAGGGTAAGAGGTAAGTAGGGTAAGAGTAGAGGTAAGTAGGGTAAGAGTAGGGTAAGAGAGATGTGTGGAAATAAAAAGAGCGTGGTTGAGAGAGCAGAAGAGTGTGTTTTGAAATGGTTTGGGCACATGGAGAGAATGAGTGAGGAAAGATTGACCAAGAGGATATATGTGTCGGAGGTGGAGGGAACGAGGAGAAGTGGGAGACCAAATTGGAGGTGGAAAGATGGATTGAAAAAGATTTTGTGTGATCGGGGCCTGAACATGCAGAAGGGTGAAAGGAGGGCAAGGAATAGAGTGAATTAGATCGATGTGGTATACCGGGGTTGTCGTGCTGTCAGTGGATTGAATCAGGGCATGTGAAGCGTCTGGGGCACACCATGGAAAGCTGTGTAGGTATGTATATTTGCGTGTGTGGACGTGTATGTATATACATGTGTATGGGGTTTGGTTGGGCCATTTATTTCATCTGATTCCTTGCGCTACCTCGCAAACGCGGGAGACAGCGACAAACCAAAAAGAAAAAAAGAAAAAAAATATATATATATATATATATATATATATATATATATATATATATATATATATATATATATATATATATATATATATATATATATATATATATATATATATATATATATCCCTGGGGATAGGGGTGAAAGAATATTTCCCACGCATTCTTCGCGTGTCGTAGAAGGCGACTCGAGGGGACCGGAGCGGGGGGCCAGAAATCCTCCCCTCCTTGTATTTTTTTAACATTCTAAAATGGGAAACAATAGAAGGAGTCAAACGGGGAGTGCTCATGCTCCTCGAAGGATCAGACTTCGGTGTCTAAATGTGTGTAGATGTAACCAAGATGTGAAAAAAGGAGAGATAGGTAGTATGTTTCAGGAAAGGAATCTGGATGTTTTGCCTCTGAGTGAAACGAAGCTCAAGGGTAAAGGGGAAGAGTGGTTTGGGAATGTCTTGGGAGTAGTCAGGGGTTAGTGAGAGGATAAGATCAAGGGAGGGAGTAGCACTACTCCTGAAACAGGAGTTGTAGGAGTATGTGATAGAATGTAAGAAAGTAAAATCTCGATTACTATGGGTAAAACTGAAAGTTGATGGAGAGAGATGGGTGATTATTCGTGCATATGCACCTGGGCAGAAGAAGAAAGATCATGAGAGGCAAGTGTTTTGGGAGCACCTGAATGAGTGTGTTAGTGGTTTTGATGCACGAGACCGGGTTATAGTGATGGGTGATTTGAATGCAAAGGTGAGTAATGTGGCAGTTGAGGGAATAATTGGAATACATAGGGTGTTCAGTGTTGTAAATGGAATTGGAGAAGAGCTTGTAGATTTATGTGATGAAAAAAGAACTGGTGATTGGGAATACCTGATTTAAAAAGCGAGATATACATAAGTATACGTATGTAAGTAGGAGAGATGGCCAGCGAGCGTTATTGGATTACGTGTTAATTGACAGGCGCGCGAAAGAGACACTTTTGGATGTTAATGTGCTGAGAGGTGCAACTGGATTGATGTCTGATCATTATCTTGTGGAGGCTAAGGTGAAGATTTGTATGGGTTTTCAGAAAAGAAGAGTGAATGTTGGGGTGAAGAGGGTGGTGAGAGTGAGTGAGCTTGGGAAGGAGACTTGTGTGAGGAAGTACCAGGAGAGACTGAGTACAGAATGGAAAAAGGTGAGAACAATGGAAGTAAGGGGAGTGGGGGAGGAATGGGATGTATTTAGGGAATCAGTGATGGATTGCGCAAAAGATGCTTGTGGCATGAGAAGAGTGGGAGGTGGGTTGATTAGAAAGGGTAGTGAGTGGTGGGATGAAGAAGTAAGATTATTAGTGAAAGAGAAGAGAGAGGCATTTGGACGATTTTTGCAGGGAAAAAATGCAATTGAGTGGGAGATGTATAAAAGAAAGAGACAGGAGGTCAAGAGAAAGGTGCAAGAGGTGAAAAAGAGGGCAAATGAGAGTTGGGGTGAGAGAGTATCATTAAATTTTAGGGAGAATAAAAAGATGTTCTGGAAGGAGGTAAATAAAGTGCGTAAGACAAGGGAGCAAATGGGAACTTCAGTGAAGGGCGCAAATGGGGAGGTGATAACAAGTAGTGGTGATGTGAGAAGGAGATGGAGTGAGTATTTTGAAGGTTTGTTGAATGTGTTTGATGATAGAGTGGCAGATATAGGGTGTTTTGGTCGAGGTGGTGTGCAAAGTGAGAGGGTTAGGGAAAATGATTTGGTAAACAGAGAAGAGGTAGTAAAAGCTTTGCGGAAGATGAAAGCCGGCAAGGCAGCAGGTTTGGATGGTATTGCAGTGGAATTTATTAAAAAAGGGGGTGACTGTATTGTTGACTGGTTGGTAAGGTTATTTAATGTATGTATGACTCATGGTGAGGTGCCTGAGGATTGGCGGAATGCGTGCATAGTGCCATTGTACAAAGGCAAAGGGGATAAGAGTGAGTGCTCAAATTACAGAGGTATAAGTTTGTTGAGTATTCCTGGTAAATTATATGGGAGGGTATTGATTGAGAGGGTGAAGGCATGTACAGAGCATCAGATTGGGGAAGAGCAGTGTGGTTTCAGAAGTGGTAGAGGATGTGTGGATCAGGTGTTTGCTTTGAAGAATGTATGTGAGAAATACTTAGAAAAGCAAATGGATTTGTATGTAGCATTTATGGATCTGGAGAAGGCATATGATAGAGTTGATAGAGATGCTCTGTGGAAGGTATTAAGAATATATGGTGTGGGAGGCAAGTTGTTAGAAGCAGTGAAAAGTTTTTATCGAGGATGTAAGGCATGTGTACGTGTAGGAAGAGAGGAAAGTGATTGGTTCTCAGTGAATGTAGGTTTGCGGCAGGGGTGTGTGATGTCTCCATGGTTGTTTAATTTGTTTATGGATGGGGTTGTTAGGGAGGTGAATGCAAGAGTTTTGGAAAGAGGGGCAAGTATGAAGTCTGTTGGGGATGAGAGAGCTTGGGAAGTGAGTCAGTTGTTGTTCGCTGATGATACAGCGCTGGTGGCTGATTCATGTGAGAAACTGCAGAAGCTGGTGACTGAGTTTGGTAAAGTGTGTGAAAGAAGAAAGTTAAGAGTAAATGTGAATAAGAGCAAGGTTATTAGGTACAGTAGGGTTGAGGGTCAAGTCAATTGGGAGGTAAGTTTGAATGGAGAAAAACTGGAGGAAGTGAAGTGTTTTAGATATCTGGGAGTGGATCTGGCAGCGGATGGAACCATGGAAGCGGAAGTGGATCATAGGGTGGGGGAGGGGGCGAAAATTCTGGGAGCCTTGAAGAATGTGTGGAAGTCGAGAACATTATCTCGGAAAGCAAAAATGGGTATGTTTGAAGGAATAGTGGTTCCAACAATGTTGTATGGTTGCGAGGCGTGGGCTATGGATAGAGTTGTGCGCAGGAGGATGGATGTGCTGGAAATGAGATGTTTGAGGACAATGTGTGGTGTGAGGTGGTTTGATCGAGTAAGTAACGTAAGGGTAAGAGAGATGTGTGGAAATAAAAAGAGCGTGGTTGAGAGAGCAGAAGAGGGTGTTTTGAAAGTGGTTTGGGCACATGGAGAGAATGAGTGAGGAAAGATTGACCAAGAGGATATATGTGTCGGAGGTGGAGGGAACGAGGAGAAGAGGGAGACCAAATTGGAGGTGGAAAGATGGAGTGAAAAAGATTTTGTGTGATCGGGGCCTGAACATGCAGGAGGGTGAAAGGAGGGCAAGGAATAGAGTGAATTGGAGCGATGTGGTATACCGGGGTTGACGTGCTGTCAGTGGATTGAATCAGGCATGTGAAGCGTCTGGGGTAAACCATGGAAAGCTGTGTAGGTATGTATATTTGCGTGTGTGGACGTATGTATATACATGTGTATGGGGGGGGGTTGGGCCATTTCTTTCGTCTGTTTCCTTGCGCTACCTCGCAAACGCGGGAGACAGCGACAAAGTATAATAAAAAAAAAAAAAATAATAATATATATATATATATATATATATATATATATATATATATATATATATATATATATATATATATATATATATATATATATATATATATATATATATATATATATATATATATATATATTCCTGGGGATAGGGGTTTAAGAATACTTCCCACTCATTCCTCGCGTGTCGTAGTAGACGACGAGAGAGGACGGGAGAGGGGGGCCAGAAATCCTTCCCTCCTTGTATTTTTTTAACTTTCTAAAATGGGAAACAGAAGAAGGAGTCACGCGGGGAGTGCTCATCCTCCTCGAAGGCTCAGACTGGGTGTCTAAATGTGTGTGGATGTAACCAAGATGTGAAAAAAAGTAGAGATAGGTGTTATGTTTGAGGAAAGGAACCTGGATGTTTTGGCTCTGAGTGAAACGAAGCTCAAGGGTAAAGGGGAAGAGTGGTTTGCGAATGTCTTGGGAGTAAAGTCAGGGGTTAGTGAGAGGACAAGAGCAAGGGAAGGAGTAGCAGTACTCCTGAAACAGGAGTTGTGGGAGTATGTGATAGAATGTAAGAAAGTAAATTCTCGATTAATATGGGTAAAACTGAAAGTTGATGGAGAGAGATGGGTGATTATTGGTGCATATGCACCTGGGCATGAGAAGAAAGATCATGAGAGGCAAGTGTTTTGGGAGCAGCTGAATGAGTGTGTTAGTGGTTTTGATGCACGAGACCGGGTTATAGTGATGGGTGATTTGAATGCAAAGGTGAGTAATGTGGCAGTTGAGGGAATAATTGGTATACATGGGGTGTTCAGTGTTGTAAATGGAAATGGTGAAGAGCTTGTAGATTTATGTGCTGAAAAAGGACTGGTGATTGGGAATACCTGGTTTAAAAAGCGAGATATACATAAGTATACGTATGTAAGTAGGAGAGATGGCCAGAGAGCGTTATTGGATTACGTGTTAATTGACAGGCGCGCGAAAGAGAGACTTTTGGATGTTAATGTGCTGAGAGGTGCAACTGGAGGGATGTCTGATCATTATCTTGTGGAGGCTAAGGTGAAGATTTGTATGGGTTTTCAGAAAAGAAGAGTGAATGTTGGGGTGAAGAGGGTGGTGAGAGTAAGTGAGCTTGGGAAGGAGACTTGTGTGAGGAAGTACCAGGAGAGACTGAGTACAGAATGGAAAAAGGTGAGAACAATGGAAGTAAGGGGAGTGGGGTAGGAATGGGATGTATTTAGGGAATCAGTGATGGATTGCGCAAAAGATGCTTGTGGCATGAGAAGAGTGGGAGATGGGTTGATTAGAAAGGGTAGTGAGTGGTGGGATGAAGAAGTAAGATTATTAGTGAAAGAGAAGAGAGAGGCATTTGGACGATTTTTGCAGGGAAAAAATGCAATTGAGTGGGAGATGTATAAAAGAAAGAGACAGGAGGTCAAGAGAAAGGTGCAAGAGGTGAAAAAGAGGGCAAATGAGAGTTGGGGTGAGAGAGTATCATTAAATTTTAGGGAGAATAAAAAGATGTTCTGGAGGGAGGTACAGTAAAGTGCGTAAGGCAAGGGAGCAAATGGGAACTTCAGTGAAGGGCGCAAATGGGGAGGTCATAACAAGTAGTGGTGATGTGAGAAGGAGATGGAGTGAGTATTTTGAAGGTTTGTTGAATGTGTTTGATGATAGAGTGGCAGATATAGGGTGTTTTGGTCGAGGTGGTGTGCAAAGTGAGAGGGTTAGGGAAAATGATTTGGTAAACAGAGAAGAGGTAGTAAAAGCTTTGCGGAAGATGAAAGCCGGCAAGGCAGCAAGTTTGGATGGTATTGCAGTGGAATTTATTAAAAAAGGGGGTGACTGTATTATTGACTGTTGGTAAGGTTATTTAATGTATGTATGACTCATGGTGAGGTGCCTGAGTATTGGCGGAATGCGTGCATAGTGCCATTGTACAAAGGCAAAGGGGATAAGAGTGAGTGCTCAAATTACAGAGGTATAAGTTTGTTGAGTATTCCTGGAAAATTATATGGGAGGGTATTGATTGAGAGGGTGAAGGCATGTACAGAGCATCAGATTGGGGAAGAGCAGTGTGGTTTCAGAAGTGGTAGAGGATGTTTGGATCAGGTGTTTGCTTTGAAGAATGTATGTGAGAAATACTTAGAAAAGCAAATGGATTTGTATGTAGCATTTATGGATCTGGAGAAGGCATATGATAGAGTTGATACCTCTGTGGAAGGTATTAAGAATATATGGTGTGGGAGGCAAGTTGTTAGAAGCAGTGAAAGTTTTTATCGAGGATATAAGGCATGTGTACGTGTAGGAAGAGAGGAAAGTGATTGGTTCTCAGTGAATGTAGGTTTGCGGCAGGGGTGTGTGATGTCTCCATGGTTGTTTAATTTGTTTATGGATGGGGTTGTTAGGGAGGTGAATGCAAGAGTTTTGGAAAGAGGGGCAAGTATGAAGTCTGTTGTGGATGAGAGAGCTTGGGAAGTGAGTCAGTTGTTGTTCGCTGATGATACAGCGCTGGTGGCTGATTCATGTGAGAAACTGCAGAAGCTGGTGACTGAGTTTGGTAAAGTGTGTGAAAGAAGAGAGTTAAGAGCAAATTTGAATAAGAGCAAGGTAATTGGGTACAGTAGGGTTGAGGGTCAAGTCAATTGGGAGGTAAGTTTGAATGGAGAAACACTGGAGGAAGTAAAGTGTTTTAGATATCTGGGAGTGGATCTGGCAGCGGATGGAACCATGGAAGCGGAAGTGGATCATAGGGTGGGGGAGGGGGTGAAAATCCTGGGAGCATTGAAGAATGTGTGGAAGTCGAGAACATTATCTCGGAAAGCAAAATTGGGTATATTTGAAGGAATAGTGGTTCCAACAATGTTGTATGGTTGCGTGGCATGGGCTATGGATAGACTTGTGCGCAGGTGGATGGATGTGCTGGAAATGAGATGTTTGAGGACAATGTGTGGTGTGAGGAGGTTTGATCGAGTAAGTAACGTAAGGGTAAGAGAGATGTGTGGAAATAAAAGGAGCGTGGTTGAGAGAGCAGAAGAGGGTGTTTTGAAATGGTTTGGGCACATGAAGAGAATGAGTGAGGAAAGATTGACGAAGAGGATATATGTGTCGGAGGTGGAGGGAACGAGGAGAAGTGGGAGACCAAATTGGAGGTGGAAAGATGGAGTGGAAAACATTTTGTGTGATTGGGGCCTGAACATGCAGGAGGGTGAAAGGAGGGCAAAAAATAGAGTGAATTGGATCGATGTGGTATACCGGGGTTGACGTGCTGTCAGTGGATTGAATTAGGGCATATGAAGCGTCTGGGGTAAACCATGGAAAGCTGTGTAGGTATTTATATTTGTGTGTGGATGTATGTATATACATGTGTATGGGGATGGGTTGGGCCATTTCTTTCGTCTGTTTCCTTGCGCTACCTCGGAGACGTGGGAGACAGTGACAAAGCAAAAAAAAAAAAAAAGAATATATATATATGTATATATATATATATATATATATATATATATATATATATATATATATATATATATATATATATATATATATATATATATATATATATATATATATTCATATATATATATATATATATATATATATATATATATATATATATATATATATATATATATATATATATATATATATATATATATATATATATATATATATATATATATATACATATATACATATATATATTTATATATATATATATATATATATATATATATATATATATATATATATATATATATATATATATATATATATATATATGGAGGGATATATGGAGGGATGTCTGATCATTATCTTGTAGAGGCGAAGGTGAAGATTTGTGGGGGTTTTCAGAAAAGAAGAGAGAATGTTTTAGTGAAGAGAGTGGTGAGAGTAAGTGAGCTTGGGAAGGAGACTTGTGTGAGGAAGTACCAGGAGAGACTGAGTACAGAATGGAAAAAGGTGAGAACAAAGGAGGTAAGGGGAGTGGGGGAGGAATGGGATGTATTTTTGGAAGCAGTAATGTCTTGCGCAAAACATTCTTGTGGCATGAGAATCGTGGGATATGGGTTGATTAGAAAATGTAGTGAGTGGTGGGATGAAGAATTAAGATTATTAGTGAAAGAGAAGAGAGAGGTATTTAGACGATTTTTGAAGGGAGAAAATGCAAATGAGTGGGAGAGGTATAAAGAAAGAGGCAGGAGGTCAAGAGAAAGGTGCAAGAGGTGAAAAAGAGGGCAAATGAGAGTTGGGGTGAGAGAATATCATTAAATTTTAGGGAGAATAAAAAGGTGTTTTAGAAGGAGGTAAATAAAGTGCGTAAGACAAGGGAGCAAATGGTAACTTCAGTGAAGGGGGCTAATGGGGAGGTGATAACAATTAGTGGTGATGTGAGAAGGAGATGGAGTGAGTATTTTGAAGGTTTGTTGAATGTGTTTTATGATAGAGTGGCAGATATAGGGTGTGTTGGTCGAGGTAGTGTGCAAATTGAGAGGGTTAGGGAAAATGATTTGGTAAATAGAGAAGAGGTAGTAAAAGCTTTACGGAGGATGAAAGCCGGCAAGGTAGCAATTTTGTATGGTATTGCAGTGGAATTTATTAAAAAAGGGGGTGACTTTATTGTTGACTGGTTGGTAAGGTT
Source organism: Panulirus ornatus (assembly GCF_036320965.1). Taxonomy (NCBI): domain Eukaryota; kingdom Metazoa; phylum Arthropoda; class Malacostraca; order Decapoda; family Palinuridae; genus Panulirus; species Panulirus ornatus. Next base: position 35,662,512 of record NC_092237.1, read on the forward strand.
ATTTAATGTGTGCATGATTCATGGTGAGTTGCCTGAGGATTGGCAGAATGCTTGCATAGTGCCATTGTACAAAGGCAAAGGGGATAAGAGTGAGTGCTCAAATTACAGAGGTACAAGTTTGTTGAGTATTCCTGGTAAATTATATGGGAGGGTATTGATTGAGAGGGTGAAGGCATGTACGGAGCATTAGATTGGGGAAGTGCAGTGTGGTTTCAGAAGTGGTAGAGGATGAGTGGATCAGGTGTTTGCTTTGAAGAATGTATGTGAGAATTACTTACGAAAGCAAATAGAGTTGATAGAGATGCTCTGTGGAAGGTTTTAAGAATATATGGTGTGGGAGGCAAGTTGTTAGAAGCAGCGAAAAGTTTTTATCGAGGATGTAAGGCATGTGTACGTGTAGGAAGAGAGGAAAGTGATTAGTTCTCAGTGAATGTAGGTTTGCGGTAGAGGTATGTGATGTCTCCATGGTTGTTTAATTTGTTTATGGATGGGGTTGTTAGGGAGGTGAATGGAAGAGTTTTCGAAAGAGGGGCAAGTATGCAGTCTGTTGTGGATGAGAGAGCTTGGGAAGTGAGTCAGTTTTTGTTCGCTGATGATACAGCGCTTGTGGCTGATTCATGTAAGAAACTGCAGAAGCTGGTGACTGAGTTTTGTAAAGTGTGTGAAAGAAGAAAGTTAAGAGTAAATGTGAATAAGAGCAAGGTTATTAGGTACAGTAGGGTTGAGGGTCAAGTCAATTGGGAGGTAAGTTTGAATGGAGAAAATCTGGAGGAGGTAGTGCTTTAGATATCTGGGAGTGGATCTAGTAGCGGATGGAACCATGGAAGCGGAAGTGAATCATAGGGTAGGGGAGGGGGCTAAAATTCTGGGAGCCTTGAAGAATGTTTGGAAGTCGAGAACATTATCTCGGAAAGGAAAAATGGGTATGTTTGAATGAATAGTGTTCCAACAATGATGTATGGTTGCGAGTCGTGGGCTATGGATAGAGTTGTGCGCAGGAGGGTGGATGTGCTGGAAATGAGGTGTTTGAGGACAATATGTGGTGTGAGGTGGTTCGATCGAGTAAGTAATGTAAGGGTAAGAGAGATGTGTGGAAATAAAAAGAGTGTGGTTGAGAGAGCAGAAGAAGGTGGTTTGAAATGGTTTGGTCACATGGAGAAAATTAGTGAGGAAAGATTGACGAAGAGGATATATGTGTCAGAGGTGGAGGGAACGAGGAGAAGTGGGAGACCAAATTTTAGGTGGAAAGATGAAGTGAAAATGATTTTGAGTGATCGGGGCCTGAACATGCAGGAGGGTGAAAGGCGTGGAAGGAATAGAGTGAATTTGAACGATGTGGTATATCGGTGTCGACGTGCTGTCAATGGATTGAACCAGGACATGTGAAGCGTGTGGGGTAAACCATGGAGAGTTCTGTGTGGCCTGTATGTGGAAAGGGAGCTGTGGTTTCGGTGCATTATTACATGACAGCTAGAGAGTGAGTGTGAACGAATGGGGCCTTTGGTGTCTTTTCCTAGCGCTACCTCGCACACATGAGGGGGGAGGGGGTTGTTATTCGATGTGTGGCGAGGTGGCGATGGGAACAAATAAAGGCAGACAGGATGAATTATGTACATGTGTATATATGTATATGTCTGTGTGTGTATATATATGTGTACATTGAGATGTATAGGTATGTATATTTGCGTGCGTGGACGTGTATGTATATACATGTGTATGTGGGTGGGTTGGGCCATTCTTTCGTCTGTTTACTTGCGCTACCTCGCTAACGAGGGAGACAGCGACAAAGCAAAATAAATAAATAAAATATATAAATAAATATATATATATATATATATATATATATATATATATATATATATATATATATATTTATATATATATATATATATATATATATATATATATATATTTTTTTTTTTTTTTTGCCGCTGTCTCCCGCGTTTGCGAGGTAGCGCAAAGGAAACAGACGAAAGAAATGGCCCAACCCACCCCCATACACATGTATATACATACGTCCACACACGCAAATATACATACCTTCACAGCTTTCCATGATTTACCCCAGACGCTTCACATGCCCTGATTCAATCCACTGACAGCACGTCAACCCCGGTATACTACATCGCTCCAATTCACTCTATTCCTTGCCCTCCTTTCACCCTCCCGCATGTTCAGGCCCCGATCACACAAAATCTTTTTCACTCCATCTTTCCACCTCCAATTTGGTCTCCCTCTTCTCCTCGTTCCCTCCACCTCCGATACATATATCCTCTTGGTCAATCTTTCCTCACTCATTCTCTCCATGTGCCCAAACCATTTCAAAACACCCTCTTCTGCTCTCTCAACAACGCTCTTTTTATTTCCACACATCTCTCTTACCCTTACGTTACTTACTCGATCAAACCACCTCACACCACACATTGTCCTCAAACATCTCATTTCCAGCACATCCATCCTCCTGCGCACCACTATCCATAGCCCACGCCTCGCAACCATACAACATTGTTGGAACCACTATTCCTTCAAATATACCCATTTTTGCTTTCCGAGATAATGTTCTCGACTTCCACACATTCTTCAAGGTTCCCAGAATTTTCGCCCCCTCCCCCACCCTATGATCCACTTCCGCTTCCATGGTTCCATCCGTTTCAAGATCCACTCCCAGATATCTAAAACACTCACTTCCTCCAGTTTTTCTCCAATCAAACTCACCTCCCAATATATATATATATATATATATATATATATATATATATATATATATATATATATATATATATATATATATATATATATATATATATATATATATATATATATATATATATATATATATATATATATATATATATATATATATATATATATATATATATATATATATATATATATATATATATTCAACAAACCTTCAAAATACTCATTCCATCTCCTTCTCACATCACCGCTACTTGTTATCACCTCCCCATTTGCGCCCTTCACTGAAGTTCCCATTTGCTCCCTTGTCTTACGCACCCTATTTACCTCCTTCCAGAACATCTTTTTATTCTCCCTAAAATTTACTGATAGTCTCTCACCCCAACTCTCATTTGCCCTTTTTTTCACCTCTTGCACCTTTCTCTTGACCTCCTGTCTCTTTCTTTTATACTTCTCCCACTCAATTGCATTTTTTCCCTGCAAAAATCGTCCAAATGCCTCTCTCTTCTCTTTCACTAATACTCTTACTTCTTCATCCCACCACTCACTACCCTTTCTAAACAGCCCACCTCCCACTCTTCTCATGCCACAAGCATCTTTTGCGCAATCCATCACTGATTCCCTAAATACATCCCATTCCTCCCCACTCCCCTTACTTCCATTGTTCTCACCTTTTTCCATTCTGTACACAGTCTCTCCTGGTACTTCCCCACACAGGTCTCCTTCCCAAGCTCACTTACTCTCACCACCTTCTTCACCCCAACATTCACTCCTCTTTTCTGAAAACCCATACTAATCTTCACCTTAGCCTCCACAAGATAATGATCAGACATCCCTCCAGTTGCACCTCTCAGCACATTAACATCCAAAAGTCTCTCTTTCGCGCGCCTGTCAATTAACACGTAATCCAATAACGCTCTCTGGCCATCTCTCCTACTTACATAAGTATACTTATGTATATCTCGCTTTTTAAACCAGGTATTCCCAATCATCAGTCCTTTTTCAGCACATAAATCTACAAGCTCTTCACCATTTCCATTTACAACACTGAACACCCCATGCATACCAATTATTCCCTCAACTGCCACATTACTCACCTTTGCATTCAAATCACCCATCACTATAACCCGGTCTCGTGCATCAAAACCGCTAACACACTCATTCAGCTGCTCCCAAAACACTTGCCTCTCATGATCTTTCTTCTCATGCCCAGGTGCATATGCACCAATAATCACCCACCTCTCTCCATCAACTTTCAGTTTTACCCATATTAATCGAGAATTTACTTTCTTGCATTCTATCACATACTCCCACAACTCCTGTTTCAGGAGTATTGCTACTCCTTCCCTTGCTCTTGTCCTCTCACTAACCCCTGACTTCACTCCCCAGACATTTCCAAACCACTCTTCCCCTTTACCCTTGAGCTTCGTTTCACTCAGAGCCAAAACATCCAGGTTCCTTTCCTCAAACATACTACCTATCTCTCCTTTTTTCACATCTTGGTTACATCCACACACATTTAGGCATCCCACTCTGAATGTGTCTGATGACAGAGTGGCAGATATAGGGTGTTTTGGTCGAGGTGGTGTGCAAAGTGAGAGGGTTAGGGAAAATGATTTGGTAAACAGAGAAGAGGTAGTAAAAGCTTTGCGGAAGATGAAAGCCGGCAAGGCAGCAGGTTTGGATGGTATTGCAGTGGAATTTATTAAAAAAGGGGGTGACTGTATTGTTGACTGGTTGGTAAGGTTATTTAATGTATGTATGACTCATGGTGAGGTGCCTGAGGATTGGCGGAATGCGTGCATAGTGCCATTGTACAAAGGCAAAGGGGATAAGAGTGAGTGCTCAAATTACAGAGGTATAAGTTTGTTGAGTATTCCTGGTAAATTATATGGGAGGGTATTGATCGAGAGGGTGAAGGCATGTACAGAGCATCAGATTGGGGAAGAGCAGTGCGGTTTCAGAAGTGGTAGAGGATGTGTGGATCAGGTGTTTGCTTTGAAGAATGTATGTGAGAAATACTTAGAAAAGCAAATGGATTTGTATGTAGCATTTATGGATCTGGAGAAGGCATATGATAGAGTTGATAGAGATGCTCTGTGGAAGGTATTAAGAATATATGGTGTGGGAGGCAAGTTGTTAGAAGCAGTGAAAAGTTTTTATCGAGGATGTAAGGCATGTGTACGTGTAGGAAGAGAGGAAAGTGATTGGTTCTCAGTGAATGTAGGTTTGCGGCAGGGGTGTGTGATGTCTCCATGGTTGTTTAATTTGTTTATGGATGGGGTTGTAAGGGAGGTAAATGCAAGAGTCCTGGAAAGAGGGGCAAGTATGAAGTCTGTTGGGGATGAGAGAGCTTGGGAAGTGAGTCAGTTGTTGTTCGCTGATGATACAGCGCTGGTGGCTGATTCATGTGAGAAACTGCAGAAGCTGGTGACTGAGTTTGGTAAAGTGTGTGGAAGAAGAAAGTTGAGAGTAAATGTGAATAAGAGCAAGGTTATTAGGTACAGTAGGGGTGAGGGTCAAGTCAATTGGGAGGTGAGTTTGAATGGAGAAAAACTGGAGGAAGTGAAGTGTTTTAGATATCTGGGAGTGGATCTGTCAGCGGATGGAACCATGGAAGCGGAAGTGGATCATAGGGTGGGGGAGGGGGCGAAAATTTTGGGAGCCTTGAAAAATGTGTGGAAGTCGAGAACATTATCTCGGAAAGCGAAAATGGGTATGTTTGAGGGAATAGTGGTTCCAACAATGTTGTATGGTTGCGAGGCGTGGGCTATGGATAGAGATGTGCGCAGGAGGATGGATGTGCTGGAAATGAGATGTTTGAGGACAATGTGTGGTGTGAGGTGGTTTGATCGAGTAAGTAACGTAAGGGTAAGAGAGATGTGTGGAAATAAAAAGAGCGTGGTTGAGAGAGCAGAAGAGGGTGTTTTGAAATGGTTTGGGCACATGGAGAGAATGAGTGAGGAGAGATTGACCAAGAGGATATATGTGTCGGAGGTGGAGGGAACGAGGAGAAGAGGGAGACCAAATTGGAGGTGGAAAGATGGAGTGAAAAAGATTTTGTGTGACCGGGGCCTGAACATGCAGGAGGGTGAAAGGAGGGCAAGGAATAGAGTGAATTGAAGTCATGTGGTATACAGGGGTTGACGTGCTGTCAGTGGATTGAATCAAGGCATGTGAAGCGTCTGGGGTAAACCATGGAAAGCTGTGTAGGTATGTATATTTGCGTGTGTGGACGTGTGTATGTACATGTGTAGGGGGGGGGGGGCCATTTCTTTCGTCTGTTTCCTTGCGCTACCTCGCAAACGCGGGAGACAGCGACAAAGTATAAAAAAAAAAAAAAAAAAAAAAAATATATATATATATATATATATATATATATATATATATATATATATATATATATATATATATATATATATATATATATATATATATATATATATACATATATATATATATATATATATATATCCCTGGGGATAGGGAGAAAGAATACTTCCCACGTATTCCCTGCGTGTCGTAGAAGGCGACTAAAAGGGAAGGGAGCGGGGGGCTGGAAATCCTCCCCTCTCGTTTTTTTTTGTTTTTTTTAATTTTCCAAAAGAAGGAACAGAGAAGAGGGCCAGGTGAGGATATTCCCTCAAAGGCCCAGTCCTCTGTTCTTAACGCTACCTCGCTATCGCGGGAAATAGCGAATAGTATGAAAAAAAAAAAAAAAAAAAAAATATATATATATATATATATATATATATATATATATATATATATATATATATATAGGTGGTTTGATCGAGTGAGTAACGTAAGGGTGAGAGAGATGTGTGGAAATAAAAAGAGCGTGGTTGAGAGAGCAGAAGAGGGTGTTTTGAAGTGGTTTGGGCACATGGAGAGAATGAGTGAGGAAAGATTGACCAAGAGGATATATGTGTCGGAGGTGGAGGGAACGAGGAGAAGAGGGAGACCAAATTGAAGGTGGAAAGATGGAGTGAAAAAGATTTTGTGTGATCGGGGCCTGAACATGCAGGAGGGTGAAAGGAGGGCAAGGAATAGAGTAAATTGGAGCGATGTGGTATACCGGGGTTGACGTGATGTCAGTGGATTGAATCAGGGCATGTGAAGCGTCTGGGGTGAACCATGGAAAGCTGTGTAGTTGTGTATATTTGCGTGAGGACGTATGTATATACATGTGTATGGGGGGGGGTTGGGCCATTTCTTTCGTATGTTTCCTTGCGCTACCTCGCAAACGCGGGAGACAGCGACAAAGTATAATAAAAAAAAAAAAAATATATATATATATATATATATATATATATATATATATATATATATATATATATATTCCGTTCTAATCAGAGATGTCAAATGGTACAAGTCCGACTGTGCGCAGAAACTTGTGACTGGTTGTTGAGACGATGGCTTGATAAGTCAAATTGCAGCTCTGTACGTATTTGATGATTTATAAAACTTTTAGGTACTTTCTAGAACAGTTATGTGGCTGTAAACACCATGCTGGATGATTCAGATGTATATAGCAATTATAAGATTGTGCCTTAATTGACTTGAAGGAAACATATATGTAAAATGATAACAAAACACTGGAAAAAAATTATTACGGATTCCTGCAGAGTCAGAGGCTGATCGACTATAGCCATCTAATAGCCGAAGGAAGGTTTATGTGAATGGAATATACTTTATTTTTACGTCATATGTCCAGACTGTGATGTGTCTTCATTCTCTATTGTAATGTTTGTAATTGTACACAAACGAACTTTTATATTCTGTATATATGCGTCCTCTGTTCCGTTTCTTTAGTTGATATCAAAAACATTAGTGCTTTTCGGCCTTCCTGACAGGCAAGAGGACCATCTTGATATCTGAGTCCACTCAGGCCCACTTGTCATCCTCCCGTGTCGATATATTGTAGCAACTGTACGTTCAATACTTGCCATGTTGTCTCCACCTATGCTATCACTGAAATATTTTTTGTAATTATATTTAGGAGAATAATGATCAAAAATGAAAATCTGTGGTATTGGTGTTTGTCCGGCGGTGAACGCCATCATGTGCTTTTCCGTTCGATATTCTATTATAGAGAAGAAAGAAATGGTAAACTTATTGCAATAAAATCCTATCAAATATATCTGTTAGTGCCTAGGGTTATATATTTGAAACAAAAACAACATCAACTACATCAAGGGACTTTAGTTATTCTGAGCTTTGATTAATCAATACACAGTTACCATAAGGATTCCATGCGATATGAAGGCGTTCTCCCGTTAAAGCACTTCACATATCCTGATACTAAATAACCTATGCGTATGCATTTTCAACATACGTTCATCATTTCCCGCTTTAGAACAGCAGGAACTACTGCCTTAATTGGTCATATCCATTCTTATCCAAAGCCACTCCTATAGACTAATTCCAAGGTTTCCCCTGACCGCTTGATATATTTTGGTCCATCCCGCTGACATATACCACATCACTCCTATTTGTTTAGTCCTATGCGCGCCTCTCATCCTCCTTCGTGTTCAGGTCCCGGTACCTCTAAGTCTCTTGCACTATTCCTTCATTTTTCTTACCATTTTCCCCATCCCTCTTATTCCACTCACTTTTGACATGTGGATCCTCTTCGTCAGGTTTCCTTTCCCAAGTTACAAATTATTTCAATACATCCTGGTTAGGTCTTTCAATCAGACTGCACATACCACCACACCACTCTTTTGCGCTTTCATTAGTCCAGTACATTCATCCCCTTCGATTTTTTATTTCCTTTATTCATTTTTGCATTTAAGGGCCCAAGATCATATTCATTCAACACATTCTGAAATGTTTTACCTTCATATACATTCATCTCTGCCCGAGCAGAAAGTGAACTCTCCTTCCTTGTTGTCTTTAATGACCCCAGTACCTTTGTCCCCTTTCCCATCCCATGGTTTACTTGAGCTCCTAGATACATGCGCTGTTTTTTTTACTCTCAAGTGCCTAAAGTGCTCCAATTCCTTAGACTCTCCATATTCATACTCATACTGATCGATGTAGTGAGTTTTGCTTGGAGAGTAAAGTGGTATGTGCGTAGGATGAGAGGAGTGCAATTAGTTGCAAGTGAAGTTGGACCTTCGGCAGGGGTGTGAGATGCCTTTGGCTACTTAATCCTGAGGGAGGTAGATACGTGGATCCTAATAGGAAGGTGGGTTACATTGTCCAATGGGTCAGGGAGAGGTCCTGTGAAGAGAATCAGTTTCTTTTTGCAAATAACACGTTTTTTGGTGGCACACTCTGAACAAAAACTCCAGGAGCTGAGTTGAGGAGACTGGATAAAAGGAGAATACTGAGATTTAATGAAAATAGATATAAGTTTCTCAGGCGCAACAGTGAGGCCAGACAAGATGGGTTCAGTGTAAATTCTATGACTAAATTTCTAAAAGTTAAAAGAGAAGGAGCCATTCGATGAGTACTCACCCTCCTCGAGGGCCCAGGCTTAGGTGATTGAATGTGTGTGTATGTATCCAAGAAGGGGTGAAGGGAGAAATGTTACAATATATGATAAGAGAAACCTAGATGACACGTTGGCCATGACACTGAAAAATTGGCCATGACGATCTGAAAAGGTGGTCATGACTATCCGAGAAGGTGGCCATGAATATCTGAGATGTTTGTCATGTCTAACTGCGAAGCTGGTTATGACCAATCTGAGAACTTGGCTTTGAGGATCTTAAAGTTGGTCATGAAAGTCTGAGAATTTCACTTTGATCATATGAAAATTGAATCATAACTATATAAGAGGGTGGTTACGACGATGTAAGAAGCTGATTATGACGGCCTGTGAAGTTTGTCGTGACGGTGTGAGAAGATGAGATGGTCATAACGATTGGAGAAGTTGAGCATGAAGATCCATGAATTTGGTCATGATGGTATGAAAAGTTGGTCTTGACGGCCTTGCAAGTTAGCTGTGAAGATATGAAAAGCTGGCCATGAATGTCTGAGTTTTCGTCTGTGTGAGAAGTTAGTCTTAACTACCTGAAAAATTAATTATGACAATCAAATAAGTCATCTAAAATGGACTGAGAAGATACGGCAGGTAAATTTTGACGGTATGGGAAGTTAATCAGGACAATGTGAGTTGTTTATGAGGATCTAGGAAGTAAAGGATTGCGATCTGAAAAGTTTGTCATAACTATGTAAGTTGATCATAACGGTGTAAAGTATTGGCACTTAAGATCTCAGAAGTTGGTCATGACAGTGTAAAGTATTGGTACTTAAGATCTCTGAAGTTGGTCATGACGAGATGAGAAGCTGGTTATGACAATCTAAGGTGATCTGGAAAGTTGGTAAGAATCTGAGGTCATCAGGTCATTAAAAGAAGTTTGTCTTCACGATATTTCATGTTGGTCAGGATAGTCTGCTATGTTGAATTTGATCGTTTGCAAAATTGGTCTTGACGGACTGAGACGTTAGCGATGACAGTCTAAAAAGTTAATTAAAGTAATCTGAGAAGTTGGTCATAAAGTTCTTAAAAAATTGTCATGAGGGGTCTAAGAAATTGGTTTTGATGATCTTAGAGTTTGGTTTCGACTTAGATGATGGTTATGTCGGCTTCAGGCCTTAGCCTGGACCATATGAGCATTCAATAATACTCAAAAAAGTTGGAAATTTCTATTGGAGAGGATGGCCCTGACGATCTGATGAGTTTCTTGTATGTTCTTTGAAAAATACTGAGAGAATGTTGAAGGTCTGCTCCACTGAAATACAGTTTGAATGCCCTAATAGTATAATCTACCTTCAATCGCTCAAAAAAATGTCTGAAAAATAATGTTAATGGTAAAGACACATCAGACGTAAGTTTTGGGAAATGGTGGAGTACCAGGCGTGTAGATGGTAGCCTTGCATGCCACAATGGTTGCCATATGATGTATACGACATTTTCTACTGTTTGTCAATAACATATTTTGTATGAATGTAATCTACATAGTTATATTAACTGGGAATGAAAGTATAAATGTAGGCTCCATGTCAGACTCATACAGTAAAAGATATGCGCAGGATAATGTTTAAATGCTTTTTTGAGCAACGTCAGTGATTAGTTAATGCATATGCATACTGCATCCTTAAATAGCATTTGATACTATAGCGTTCAGATCAGAGCACTTAAATGAGTGTGGCAAACTGTGATTTCCGGGTGTTGCTCAAACTATGATCTAACAACGACTGGTATGGATGGGGATGTTGTCTTCGGAAGGGTAACAGAGGGCATAGATATCCTCCAACACTTCAGCGCACCACTTACTTTTCCCCCTTGAAACGACTCAGACCTACATCTAGCTCCCAAACGCCCAATGAGTGTGTTCATCCAGACAACCTTGCAGTTACACTTTCACCCTTCCCACTATCCACAACATGAAATTTAAAACCTATAAAGTGGCTTGTAACAGTATTCGATCTGAAAACAAACGTTGGAGGATGTATAAGATAGCAAACTATATCAAGTTTGGGGAAGCTAAAACCTGATGGCTAAAAATTGATAATGCACAAATATATTAGTATAAAGCAGCAAAAGCAATGAAATGATTAGTCTAGTGGAGAGAAACATAAATAATCCTGTTGGATTATGATCACACAGTAGTTAAACTTACCACAGTAATTCGTATCATGAACATGCTGGACAAGATACAGTGCTGACTATGCAATATATCACACTATAAAGGTAGTATGGGCCTATCATATTTATCAAACACATGTTTTATTTTTCATTATAGTTGCGGTTCATTTGTGTAAGAGTTCTAGAGTAGGTTGTGTTTGACAGACAATTAGTGCTTGGTTGTCGCTAAAGATACTCTGCTGCTGTAAGAGCACTGGTGGAGATCGTTTTCTCATCACAGAAAGTGACCTGCTCCAGATCGTATGTGACCTAGTCTCCATATCTATGACAGTGAGCTTGGTTTTCAATGCAGATGTCCGCCCGAGCACCCTCATACTGTGGCGCCTGTTGCATAGAGCTTG